>NC_134356.1:273207133-273212133 GCF_048569485.1 Anomaloglossus baeobatrachus | reverse complement strand
TACATCCACACATCCGAACACACACACACATCAGATCACACTCACTCTCTCGCGCACACTACACACACACACACACACAATCCACACATCAGAACACACACACACACACACACACACACACACACACACATCCACACATCAGAACACACACACACACACACATACATCCACACATACATCCACACATCAGAACACACACACACATCAGATCTCACTCTCTCGCGCGCACACACACACACACACACACACACACACACACACATCAGAACACACACAATCAGAACACACACACACACACACACATCAGAACACACACACACACACACACACATACATCCACACATCAGAACACACACACACACACACACACACACACACATACATCCACACATCAGAACACACACACACACATCAGATCACACTCACACACACATCAGATCACACTCACTCTCTCACACATGCACATCAGATCACACTCACTCACTCTCGCGCGCGCGCACACACACACACACACACACACACACACACCAGAACACACACACACACATCAGAACACACACGAACACATACACACATACATCCACACATCAGAACACACACATACATCCACACATCAGAACACACATACATCCACACATCAGAACACACATACATCACACATCAGAACACACACACACACATCCACACATCAGAACACACACACATCCACACATCAGAACACACACACACACATCCACACATCAGAACACACACACATCCACATCAGAACACACACACACACACACACACACACACAACATCCACACATCAGAACACACATACATCCACACATCAGAACACACATACATCCACACATCAGAACACACACACATACATCCACACATCAGAACACACACACATACATCCACACATCAGAACACACACATACATCCACACATCAGAACACACACATACATCCACACATCAGAACACACACATACATCCACACATCAGAACACACACATCACATCCACACATCAGAACACACACACATCCACACATCAGAACACATGCACACACACACATACATCCACACATCAGAACACACACACACACATCAGAACACACACGAACACGAACACACATCCACACACATCCACACATCAGAACACACACACACACACATCAGAACACACACACACACACATCAGAACACACACACACACACATCAGAACACACACACACACACATCAGAACACACACACACACACATCAGAAAACACATACATCCACACATCAGAACACACACATACATCCACACATCAGAACACACACATACATCCACACATCAGAACACACACATACATCCACACATCAGAACACACACATACATCCACACATCAGAACACACACATACATCCACACATCAGATCACACACATACATCCACACATCAGATCACACTCACTCTCTCACACATGCACATCAGATCACACTCACTCTCTCACACATGCACATCAGATCACACTCACTCACTCTCGCGCGCGCACACACACACACACACACCAGAACACACACACACACATCAGAACCACACACGAACACATACACACATACATCCACACATCAGAACACACATACATCCACACATCAGAACACACATACATCCACACATCAGAACACACATACATCCACACATCAGAACACACACATACATCCACACATCAGAACACACACATACATCCACACATCAGAACACACACATACATCCACACATCAGAACACACACATACATCCACACATCAGAACACACACATACATCCACACATCAGAACACACACACACACACACACACACATCAGATCGCATCCACACACATCAGATCACACACATCAGATCGCATCCACACACTCACAACATCCAGTGATATCGCTTGCTTCTTGGCGGCGATACTGTACGTGCAGTGACCTTCCAGGACCTGCCAAGGATCACATGGCCGGAAGCATGTGGTATCTCCGGATGTTGAGTGTGTGAGCGCGTATGTGCGATATCGTCAGTGTGTGTGTGGTGTGTGTGTGTTGTATGCGACCCGGATGTGTGCGTGTATGCTGTCTGATGTGTGAGTGTATGCGATCGGATCAGTGAGTGTCGGCAGAAGGCAGAGGAGCACGGCATGTAGCACAGCTGCTGGGACCGCCCACCGGAGGGCACAGGGAGAAGTGTGTGTGTGTGTGTGTGTGTGTGTGTGGTGTTCTTGCGATTAGATGTGTGCGTTTATACTGTCTGATGTGTGACTGAACGTAAGCGATCGGATCTGAGTGTCGGCATGAGGCAGAGGAGCACGGCGTGCAGCACAGCTGCTGGGATCGTGGGGTGGGTGGGAAGAAGTTGGGGTGGGGTGTGTGTTTGTGAGTGAGTGTGATCTGATGTGTGTGTGTGTGTGAGATCTGATGTCAGCCAGACGCAGGGGAGCACAGCTGCAGGGAGAAGTGATATGTGTGTGTGTGTGTGTGTGTGTGTGATCTGATGTCGGCCAGACACTGGAGGCATGCAGTGTACCTGATGGTAGATCACAGAAGGATCTGGGAGCCATACAGACGCCCTGGGCTGGTAAGTATGACGATCCTGGGATGGGGGGCGGTCTGCTTTTTGTGGGGGGTAAACTTACCCCCAACCATGTCTCCTCGAGAATAAGACACCCCCTGAAAATAAGACATAGTGCTTTTTTCAGGGCAAAAAAAAAATATAAGACAGTGTCTTATTTTCGGGAAAACAGGGTAGATATGTGCTCCTTTGCTGTTGTTCTGGACATGCTTATTTTTCTGTACCGTGGACACCTATCAGTGACGGGCACCTTCCTCCATGAGGAATGCTGTACTTTGTGCCCTGCCATTTTTAGACAATCCTCTACGAAAAAGCCCATAAATGTTTTGTCTTGTTGCACATAATTGTGTTTTTACAGAAAGGATAGAGGGATGATCTTGTATTCTCCAAGTTTTTGAGAAATTAGCAATGTTCTTCTCTACAGATATTGTAATAATTGGACATGCATTCTTGATATGGGCGGATGTAGGATCACATATTTAAGGGCTGCATATTATGGGGCTGGTCCATTGCCCTATTTGGGGAAGGCTAAGGGTATGTGCGCACTAGGCGTTTTTTTCACGCTGCGTTTTTATGTGCGTTTTTGTCTAAAAAACGCACCCGCGGCTAAAAAAACGCGGCAAAAACGCATGCGTTTTTGCCGCGATTTGGTGCGTTTTTTGCTGCGTTTTTGCTCACTGCGTTTTTAATCAGTGCACAATGCCATTAAAGATTGTTGATGAAAAAAAAAAAAAAAGGTCTGATGTCATTTCCTTCTTCAAAATGTTCATTGTATGCAGGAGAGCAGACAGCTGCAGAACTAGTGTATGCAGGAGAGCAGACAGCAGCTGCAGAACTACAAGTCTCAGCATCCTCCATTCACTAGTGTATGCAGGAGAGCAGACAGCAGCTGCAGAACTAAAAGTCTCAGCATCCTCCATTCACTAGTGTATGCATGAGAGCAGACAGCAGCTGCAGAACTACAAGTCTCAGCATCCCTCCAATTCACTAGTGTATGCAGGAGAGCAGACAGCAGCTGCAGAACTACAAGTCTCAGCATCCTCCATTCACTAGTGTATGCAGGGAGAGCAGACAGCAGCTGCAGAACTACAAGTCTCAGCATCCTCCATTCACTAGTGTATGCAGAGAGCAGACAGCAGCTGCAGAACTACAAGTCTCAGCATCCTCCATTCACTAGTGTATGCAGGAGAGCAGACAGCAGCTGCAGAACTACAAGGCTCAGCATCCTCCATTCACTAGTGTATGCAGGAGAGCAGACAGCAGCTGCAGAACTACAAGGCTCAGCATCCTCCATCCAGGACTGTATGCAGTTTTTTGCCCAAAAAGAAAAAAAAAATGACGTAGGCTTCGCCATATTTTTGTATGCTAGCCGGGTACAGCAGGCAGGTACGGGCTGCCCCCAACCCCCAGCTGCCTATTTGTACCCGGCTGGGAACCAAAAATATAGAGAAGCCCTTTTTTTTTAATTATTTCATGAAATAATTAAAAAAAAAAAAATGACGTGAGCTTCGCCTAATTTTTGAGTCCAGCGGGTACAACTAGGCAGCTGGGGATTGGAATCCACAGTGCAGGGTGCCCATGCTTTCTGGGCACCCCCACTGCGAATTGCAGTCCGCAGCCACCCCAGAAAATGGCGCTTTCATAGAAGTTAATAATTGGAGTTAGGGCTAGCTGTATAGCTGGCCCTAAGCCCGAAATTCATGGTGTCACGCCAATATTAGACATGGCCACCATGAATTTCTAGTAATGATAATAAAAAAACACAACACACAGAAAAATATTTTTATTAGAAATAAAACACAACACAATTAGTGACTCCATCTTTATTGAAATAAACCCCCCTCCGCAGTAATCCTGGGTCAGGGTCCCGCGCCGTCCAATCAGGATCCAATATCATCTGATCGGTTTGCTGGAAGGCAAAGCGATCAGATGATGTGTCAGGATCAAGTGCCTGAATCACATCACACATCAGCTGATTGTATAAAAGCCGGTTATACAATCAGCTGATGCATCAGTGCAAAAAAAAAAAATAATACTCGCTTATGTGCTGTGCTGATTACCGGCAGCTCCCGGAGCGATCGATTGGACAGCAGTCTGATCCTATACGATCGCTGCCGGAGCTGCCGGTAATCAGCTGATGAAGTCCCCTGACGGCAGGATCAGCTGATAGCCGGCCGGGCGCGAAAAAGCCGGCGAGACTACGATCAGCTGATGCGTCAGGTGACTGCATCAGGTGATCAGCGCCAGGTCCTGCAAGCAAGGTCCTGCCCCGGGGAGACTGCACACAGCCAGAGCGGCGGGGACCGGGAGGAGATGGGAGCGGGCATGGCATCGGGACCTGCAGACAGGTGAGTATATGACATTTTTTTTTTTTTTCTACTGTTCACTTTGGTTTTTGCCGCTGCCTCCACCTCCCG
>NC_134356.1:273059405-273206933 GCF_048569485.1 Anomaloglossus baeobatrachus | reverse complement strand
GTCCTCCCGTCCACCTGTCAGCGCTGGCTTCAGCGCTGAGAGATGGGCGGGAGGATGGGCGTGCATATGTAATGAGCGGGCCCACGTGGTCACGAGCAGGCTGCTATAGTAGCCTGCTCGTGTCCCCGATGACCTGCTCCACCACAGCACCCTCGTTCCCGGCCGTAGCCCTATAGTCAGACCATAAGACGCACCCCCAACTTTCCCCCAACATTTGGGGGGAAAAAAGTGCGTCTTATGGTCCGAAAAATACGGTATACTGTGCCATAGTAAGTAACTTTATTAAATAGAAGGTGATGGTAAAAAAAAAAAAAAACACTCAAGTTAAATTACAAGTGAGACAGGTGTGACAGCAATATAATTATAAATAAGTGCAACTGCTGGGCAGAAGATGAGTATATGATATCTATCAAGATCAAATTGCTCAAATAGGTACTAAGCCATGTAAATACAATAACAGGCAATGATCAAAAACACCATGCTCATTAACAAAAATAGGTTATCAAGTGTACATAACATTGTCAATAGAAGTACAGTGTAAATCAAGCACTGTCACCACCGAATCACAGACCCCAACGTACGTTTTGCTTTAGATAAGTAGATTCACTGCCGTGGCAATTCTTCATCACGGAGCGGAACATTCACTGCACATTGTGCACAAGTTTTTATAGCCCTCTTTTTTTTTTTTTTTTTTTGGAGCGTTTCTGCTTGAATTTGTGTGCAGGACGTCAGAATAGCCTCCCAGAGCTGCTAATGTGATGTGAACTGACTCTCACCCTCAGATCTTTTGCTTGAAGATACTCCAATGGTTCTCAGTACGGTTGAAGTCATTGGAGACTCGTGGCCACACCATGAGTTTCTCTCCTTTTATGCCCATAGCAGCTAGTTATTATAGCCAGTATTCTTTGCAGCATGACAAGGTTCATTATTATGTATGAAGTTGATTTTTCTCTCTGATGGCGCAGTTTTTTTTTTTTTATTTTATTTTTATTTTTGACCATGGAAGAAAACGTTGTCATTTTCGTACCTACAGGGGCCTAACAGCTCCTATAACTCCCGCCCAAAATGTGACTCCGCCACCTCCTTACTGACATCACAGCCTTGATGGGGCATGGTGACCATCCACCAACCATCCACTACTCCATCCATCTGGACCATCCAGTGTTACATGGCACTCATCAATAAAGACAGTTTTCAAATAGTCTTCACTGAACTTTTTAACGTTTATTGGCAGTAGATGGATCGTTTTTCTTTCCCATATTGCCTGAAACCTGTGGCGTGCTTAATCCTTTCATGACCTTGCCATTTTCCTTATTTTTTTTTTTTTTTTTTTCTTTTCTGTTCTTAAATGTTATATTGGAGGCACTGCATAGTTTTACTGATCAGTTAGGTGTCTGTGTCCTGAGACCCATATTGATGGCTTATAGCAGAGCAGTGTACAATCTAAGTAGTAAGTCTCTGCATCTGTACACTGCATTGTAAGAGTGAATGTACAGACCCAAAATTGGTTTTCTGCGCGCTAGTCTTGATTAGGTCGCGTGCTGGCGCCAGATGCTCATGATCCATGAAGATGCCATGACTCTGGAACGTCTGTGTGGCGTACACATCTGTGCCAAGTCAGAAAAATCACTCCGGTCAGGTACTGGAGTTAAATTTCTGGCGTTTGAAACGCCACAGCTCGATATCAGTTAATGAGCTGTCACCCTGCTCCAGCTCCCCCTAAACTACTTCACGAAAACCCCATAGTGACTCCCGGGGTAACTTAACATGAAATAAACGCTTAAAATATCATAACTTATAGATAAAATCCAAATCCTTTATTGAAAAACAAATAATTTTATCCAAACAGAAGAATACACCACAGAGGAATAGGTATTATACTCATATTTAAAACGCTCAAGGTTAGCCAAGGAATAGTTTGCCAAAATTTTAGAAAGACAAATTTATAGAAAAAACAAAAAATACAACAATACGAAAACGTTCACAGTATAATATATTGTCACACAGTTGATAATATTATTGCAATTGTTTGCATAATTTTTATCATGTAAAGCTAAAGTAAATAAGTGCCAGCCACAATATTATAAATACATTTCATAAATACACTATCAATTGCTGTATAAATATATGTAAATATAAATACAAATTATCAATGCATAATCTTCAGTGTTGGACCAAAATATTTTTTTATAAAGTGACCGCTTTCTATCTTTAATCAAAGTGTATAGATATACATATAACTACACTGTGAACATTATAAAGTTAAACAATACTATCTAAATAACTGTTGATACAATTTTCTTATTGGACCTAATAGGAGACCTGCATGGATATGTTCACCCTCAATAAACTTCAATGGCCGCTGCACATGCAAAGCGTTACACCGATCAGCTGGTGGGCGAACACCGCCTCAACAGCTGACCTGTCTAGTGAAGAGCATAGGCACAAAAATCGCACCATATTGCAGTGCTCCTAATCAGTCCAGTTGTAATGATTAAGTATCAAAGAAAAAAACAGCAAGCCACCATGCAGCATCCCATTATAGATTAGTATAAGGCTAATTCAATCAAAGGGCATATTTACCTGAGCGAGGGTTAAACCTTTCAAGACCCCCTGACGTACGTTTTTCGCCTGCATTTTCAAGAGGGGCGTGTCCAGGTGGGAGGATGCTGCCTCAAATATACAGGTATGCCGCCAATGACATGAGCATGTTGCAAATACGGGGCGTATCAAAGTGTCCGAGATATATCTGGGCTCCCTTAGCGCATGACTGTTACCGCCTACCTCACAAAGTGAACCTCCTGGTACTTCTCTATGTACAATGTCTGTAGACAGTGAGGTACTAATCAGAGGGGTCATGGTCACACTAGTTTAGACTGGGCAATGATGATCTCAGATGATAAAACCTGCAATAGGTAAACGCTACACAGCGTAATAAATGACCTATTGTGTGTCACAGCCTCCATCTTCTGCTATCTTCAGATTACATGGCAAAAACCTGCGGACAGATTTCTTTTAAGGCTATGTTCACACATTGTGTTTTTGCCAGTGGCTTTATGCAAATAAATGCAGATAAAAACTTTTCTACCCGCAAAAGCAAAGATTCCAGAAATCTCATGTACTCGCAGACACACACTTGGTTTTTTTTTTGTTTTGTTTTTTTTGTTCATTTCTCACTGAAATGAAAAACTGCGGTGTTTTTGCTATGTCTTTGTGAACATAGCCTAAAGTAGCATAAATGCAAATGTAGGAAATCACTCTTTGCATTATAGTATTAAACATATATAAGAAAAATGTCGTTTTATACAGTGCTGTGTACGTTTTAGGTAAATGTGGGAAAAATCCTGTTAGAAAATGCTTTAAAAAATAGAAATGTTAAAAAAAAAAAACAATTCATAAAAAGGTGAACAAACTAGAGAAATGTAAATCCAATATTTGATGTGACCGACCTTTGCCTTCAAAACCGCATCAACTCTTAGGTACACCCACAAAGTCAGATTTTGTCAGATTATAGTCAGGTATATGAATAACCACTTATATCAAACAAGTGATAATGACCATCCTTTTCATATGTGGGTTCACACAGTCAGTGACTGAAACAGAAACAGCTGTGTTGGAGGTTCAGGTGGGTGACTGCAAAAGTGTTTTCCAAGGTGAGGTTGTGGAAGATGGTTTCATATCGCAATTCATACAGCATGGCAAGACACAAGGTAGGGTACAGAAAAATGGTAGTATGTGCTGTGAACGGTAAATTTCAAATGCTTAACTATAACAGAAGGACATTTGTGTGCCAAATACCTGCAGACACTCCTGATTGTACTGCTCTGCATCCAACCATGAAGCATGGGGAAAGTTCATAGCAAGTTTGTGGCTGCATTTCTGCAAGTGGTGTTGAGGATTTGTTTAATACTGAGAAATATGAGGGGCGATCCAAAAGTAATGATAATCCATAATAAACAATGAATATATTAAAAAAAAATAATTTATTTTTCAACATAGTCTCCTAACAAGTCGATACATTTAGTCCATCTCTTTTCTAAACTTAGAATTCCCTTCGAAAAAAATTCTTGATCTTGACCCTCAAAAAAAGCGGTTATCACGTCGCTATTGTCGTCAAATTTCTTGCCCCGGAGGTGTTCCTTGAGGCGAGGAAAGAGAAGTCACTGGGGGCTAGATCTGGTGAATGGGTGGGTGTTCTACCAGTTCAAAACCCGCTTCTTGAATGGTTGCCATGGCAACTGCAGCTTTGTGAGCCGGCGCGTTATCTTGGTGAAACAGCACTCCAGCCCGCAGTTTGCCGCGCCTTTTCTCCTTGATAGCCTCCCGCAATCTTCTGATTTGTTCTGCGTAGTAGGAGCCCGTAATAGTGGCTCCCTTCTCCAAATAGTCCACCATAATAATTCCTTCAGCGTCCCAAAAAACGGACGCCATAACCTTCCCCGCTGAGCTTGACACTTTGAATTTCTTCGGCGTCTGTTCGTCGGCTCGTTTCCATGTCATCGATTGTTGTTTAGTTTCGGGATCAAAGTGGTGGATCCAGGTCTCGTCCATGGTCAAAAAAGTGACAAAAAATTCTCCTTGTCTGCTTGGAACTTTTCGAGATTTGCTATTGAAATGTCAACTCGTTTCTTCTTTTGCTCGTCAGTTAACATTTTTGGCACCCAACGCGCGGAGACCTTTCTCATATGCAATTCTTTTGCAAGGATTCTTTGAACCATATGAGATCCCTGTGACCTCAGCTACATGTCTGATAGTCACTCTTCGATCTGCCAATACAACTTCTTCAACTTTGTATACGTTTTCTTCATTGTGGGGCGTGGATGGGCGTCCTTCACGATGTTCATCTTCCGTCGATGTTCTTCCCAGCTTAAATTCCTTCGCCCAGTATGCAACTGTGGAATATAGAGAAGAGTCCCCCAATGTTTCCACCAAGTCACTGTGTATGTCTTAGGTAGTCATTTTTTTCAAGTAGAGGTATTTGATGACAGCTCTGAGCTCGTTTTTTTCCATTTTGATGTTCACTCCTCGGCAGTTCATATTCAAATGAATGTAGCTCCCGGGAATCGTGGCCTATTTAAGTGATTTTTTTTTTTTTTTTTTTTTTTTTTTTTATTCCTCCCCCCCGGACTAGTGGGTACCTAAGAGAGAAGAAAACATTTTATTTTAATTTCTGTGTGCAATAGAAATAACCGATTATCATTTACTTTTGGATCGCCCCTCGTATAAGCAGATACTTATCCATTATGGAAAATCATCAAGGAGGTGACCACTTGGCTGCAAAGATATAGCTACTGTTATTAATGGTTATCTTGAAAAGTAAAGAACAGAGTCCTGGAAGTGATGATTTGGCCCCCACACAACCCTAATCTCAGCATCAAGTTTCTCTGGGATTACATGAGACAGAAGGATTTACATAATCCACATCCACGCACAATCTCTCCCAAGATGTTTGACAGAACGCCTCTGCCGAGTTACTTGAAAAATTGTGCGTGTACCTAGTAGAACTGATGCTGTTTTGTTTAGAAATTGCACGGTCACAGTAAATATTGATTTGATTAAGATTTCTCTTGTATTGATTTACTTTTTACTTTTCTAAAAAAATTGCTTTTAACACTAGATAGACATACAGTACAGACTAAAAGTTTGGACACACCTTCTCATTCAAAGTTTTCTTTATTTTCATGACTCTAAAAATTGTAGATTCACATTGAAGGCATCAAAACTATGAATTAAAACATGTGGAATTAAATACTTTAAGGTTCTTCAAAGTAGCCACCTTTTGCTTTGATTACTGCTTTGCACACTCTTGGCATTCTCTTGATGAGCTTCAAGATGTAGCCACCGGAAATGGGTTTTCCAACAGTCTTGAAGGAGTTCCCAGAGATGCTTAGCACTTGTTGGCCCTTTTGCCTTCACTCTGCGGTCCAGCTCACCCCAAACCATCTCGATTGGGTTCAGGTCTGGTGACTGTGGAGACCAGGTCATCTGGCGTAGCACCCCATCACTCTCCTTCTTAGTCAAATAGCCCTTACACAGCCTGGAGGTGTGTTTGGGGGTCAAAGTAGTAATGCAAGCAAAAAGTTGTTTCACACTTTAAGTATTTCATTCCACATGAGTTAATTCATAGTTTTGAGGTCTTCAATGTGAATCTACAATTTTCAAAGTCATGAAAATAAAGAAAACTCTTTAAATGAGGTGTGTCCAAACTTTTGGTCTGTACTATATATAGACTATATTATATATTTTTTTTGTAATGCATTCTTTCTTGGCAGTGGTTTTATTTAATTTTTTTTCTTTTTTTTTCTACCACCACAACCACCTAAAACACTTACACAGTTCTGTATGTCTCTTAGAATCACCACCATCCAATGTCTGTATAATGTAGTTTTCACATGCTGCTCTGTTGTCATTAGGCATAAAGACTGCATTTTAGCTGTCAGGTTATAATTTTGTCAGATACCAGGACTGACACAGTGGTGTGCAAAAGTTTGGGCACCCCTGGTCAAAATGCTGTTGTGAACAGATAAGCATGTTGAAGATGGTCTCTCTCTAAAAGGCATAAAATTAAAGATGACACATTTCCTTTTCTATTTTAAACAAAAATAATCGTTCCCATTTTGAAATTAACAAAAAGGGAAAATTGGCTAATGCAAAAGTTTGTGCACCCTGCATGGTTAGTACCTAGTAGAATTCCCTTTGGCAAGTACCACCACTTGTAAATATGTTTTATAGCAACCAAAAGTCTTTCAATTCTTGTTTGGGGTATTTTCATGCAGTACAGTGAGATTCCTGGGTCGTCTTGCATGCACTGCTCTTTTGAGGTCTAGCCACAGATTTTCAATAATGATCAGATCATGGGACTGTGCGGACTATTGCAAAACCCTTCAGCTTGTTGTCTTTCGTGGATTTTGGCATCTGTTTATGATCATTCTCCATTTGTAGAAGCCATCCTCTTTTAATCTTCAGCTTTTTTTTTTACAGATGGTGTTATGTTTGCATCAATAATTTGTTAAAATTTGAATCAATTCTTCCCTCTACCCGTGAAATGTTCTCTGCCATTAACTGCAACACAACCCCAAAGCATGATTGATCCAGCCCCATGCTTAAAAAGAACTTGTCACCAGGTTTTTCCATTATGACCTGCGGCCACCACCAGTGAGCTCTTATATACAGCATTCTGGAATACTGTATATAAGAGCCCATGCTGCTGTGTATAACGTAAAAATAACCATTATTATACTTTCGTAGGGGTTTGGCTGGTCTGATGGGTGTTGCTGCTCTGTCCGGCGCCTCCTCAGTCTTGTGTGATCGCCGTCCTCCTGCCCAGCCCTGTGTGCCTGACGCGTCTTTTACACACCATTACCTTCATTGCACTCCCGCACATACGCACTTTGATCTGCCCTGTTGAGGGCATCACCTTCTAGGTGAGTATATTAAGGGTGTTTTTTACGTTCTGCAGTGCGGCCTGGGCACTTATATACAGTGTTTTAGAATGCTGTATATAAGGACTCACTGGTAGTGGCCACAGGTCATAAGGGAAAAACCTGGTGACAGGTTCCCTTTAATGGTTGGGGTTATGTTCTCTTCCTGAAGTTCTGTGCCCTTTTTTCCCCCACAAATACCTCTTGATCATTGTGGCCAAAGAGTTTTATTTTAACCTCCTCGGTCCACAGGACTTGTTTCCAAAATGCATCAGGCTTGTTTAGATGTTCTTTTGCATTCTGACATTAAATTTTATGATGAGGATACAGGATAGGGTTTCTTTGGATGACTCTTCCAAGAAGTCCTATTTGTGCAGGGGTATCCGAACAGTATACCACAATTCCAGAGTCTGACAAATCTTCCTGAAGGTCTTTTGTAGTCAAGCAGGAGTTCTGATTTGCCTCTAGCAATCCTAAAAGCTGTTCTCACAGAAATTTTTCTGTAAAATAGCTGAAGTTGAAAATAGAATGGATTCTACAAATGGATAATTATCCTAAACAGGTCAAAAGCCACAATACCTCAAAAGATGCAAGCTGAAGGTTTTAAATGGCCTTCAGTCCTCTATTCTGAAAATCTGTGGCTAGACCTCAAAGGAGCAGTGCATGCAAGACAACCCAGGATCTCCCTGAACTGGATGACAAACAAGAATTGAAAGTCTCTTGGCTGGCTACAAAAAAGCATTTACAAACCTACCAGAGGGGGTGCTAACTCTCACTATTGTTCAATTGTTATTTTCTATATTTTTTACTAATGAATAAGCAAAGTTTGTTACCAAATGTGGCACTTGAACTGCATGTGTTCTTATTTTTAGTCTCGGCCCTCTTGTAAGTAAAGTAAAAGAATATCAAGTTGAGACTATTGTGGACACTCTCTGCACTAATATGTTGTCTGACAAGGAACAGCTACGTGATATATCGAGCATTGGACTGAAAACTGTAATTGGAGAGCTTCCGCCAGCTTCTAGTGGTGAGTTAGGGAGCATTCCCCTTACAATGAATGCTCAGCAGGCAGTTACTGATATTCTTTAGAAAATATGATTTGTTAGAATGGGAAAGTGCAGTTCATTACAACACAACGCGTCTGCTGTCTCTGTAATGGAGCCTGATTGCCATACTAGAATGTGCTTTAGTTACAATGAAGTTTCATGTTGAATGGCAAGTAAAGATCTTCAAAGCCATTGATACAGAAATAATATTGAATAATGGTATCCCTTTTTAGTTATACGAAGAATAACATTTGCTGAAACCAGTATACCACTTGTGATTAAATAGTGAGGCACCTCATTAAAGAGGTGGTTCAATACTTATTTTTCCAACCTCATCGATATAATGTTGAGCAACAAGGCTTCTCAGATACCTTGTGTTGCCAATAGTGCCTGTGAGCAGCGCTATTGCAGTCCGCTCACCCCCTTCTCGTGACCCCTGATGTTCTGTGACGTCAGGTCAACTTCCAGCTCACCTGACCTCTCCGCAGCCAGCCCCAATCTCTGTGAGTGACTGGTCTGTGAGCGGCGTTTCACCGCTTGTTAAAGCCCAGCATCTCCCTGCTCTCTCCTTCACTTCTGAGTGCCGCAAGCAGGATCGATGCAGGTCTGTAAGGCCCAGTGCCCACACTGCGGATTTTGATGTGGATTTTGACTTTTGATTTTCAGAAATCTGCAGCAAAATCTACATGTCCATTGTGAAGCCAGCAAAGTCTATGAGAATTCAGAAGTGCTGTGCCCATGTTGAGTATTTTTTCCCTTGCGTATTTGGTGCAGATTTTTTTTTTTTATCTGCACCAAATACGCAAGGGGAAAATAAGCAACGTGGGTACAGCACTTCTGAATTCTCATAGACTTTGCTGGCATCACAATGGACATGCAGATTTTGCTGCAGATTTCTGAAACTATGCATCAAAACTACACCGCGTGGGCACTGGGCCGTGATGAGCAGTGCAACGCTACCCACAACCCAGTCACTCGGAGACTGGGGCCGGCCACGGTGATGTCAGGTCAACTGGAAGTCGACGTGACATCTCCAGACTTCAGAGGTCACGGAGCCCGGGGGATCACGAGAAGGGGAGGAGCGGACTGCAATAGCGCCGCTCTCAGGCACTATTGCCAACACAAGGTATTTGAGAGAAGCCTTGTTTCTCAACATTATATCGATGTAGTTTGGAAAAACAAGTAGTGAACCACCTCTTGAAGACTTCACTGCTTAAGGGATCAGGTTTTTCTGAGACCCAACGTGTGCTGGGCTTGGGGGCTGGTGTACGTTTCTGGAGTAACATTACTTAATGATGTATCTTATGATGAATTTGACAGGCTGGCATGAATACACCAACCCCGTCCATGCTACGCCCATAATGGCATAGCCGGCTGTTATGGACGTGTAAACGCCAAGTCTCAATAATTTTGTACAGCTGTTCAATTGTGCAAAAATATTGTGACTTATTAAAGGTGTATACAATACATTTCTGGTGTAAGAGACTTCACCCCCAGAGTGTTTATCATTTTAAAGGAAATCTGTCAGTAACATGATCAGGCTCAACCTCAAAACTAAATAAAGGAAAGGGTGTAAATAGCGTTAAAATGATTATTTTTATTCAATAATTTAAAATAAGTATTCTTTACAAGTCCATATAAATAAAAAGCAGAAAAAAAGTCCCATAAATTATAGCAGCGGTTTTACTAGGAAAATTAAAGTGCATGGTGCCAAGATCACTTATTAAACTAAATATCTATCCATAATATATGACAAAGTGTACAGTGCAAGATTAAGTATCCAAATCATATGGTATATATGAGAGAGATTATGGTATAATGATCCTATGTAGTAAAATATGATTAACGTTTGTTTGATTTACAAGGAGAATTATACCTTAAGTGGTCTGTAAAGGCTCCAAAGTACACCACAATGCCCCGACGCGCGTTTCAGCGATTTACACAATCCTTTCCTTCATTTATTTGATCCTCACTGATTTTTATCTGAAGGCATTTTTGATATTTATTGAAATTTAATGGTGATCTTTATACGGAAATTTTGATTATCAACCTCAAAACTGTATATACGGACCTATAGGTTTTTAAATGTAAATCAGTTGGCTTGCAGGTCTTTATATCTTTTATACACAGCTGCATTCCCAATTTATTAGCGTTTTCATATGCAAATAAGTTCCTAAGTGCTCTGTGTGACAAAGCACTTATGAAACCTCTTTCCTGACCTTTTCTCTGCCCAGCATCAGTCGCTAGCTTGATCGCTCACGGTCTTTGTGATTTCTGGCCCCAATCAAGGAGGCTGGTGCTGTGCTGGGAAACAACCTTGTAAGGAAGAAGTTAGTTCTCACTCCCACAACACTTAGGGTACTTTCACACTTCCGTTTTTTTTTTGGCGCAATCCACTGTCTTGGGAATCAGCGGAATCCGTTAACGGATTCCGCTGTTTCCCATAGACTTCCATTGATGACGAATTGTGTCAAAAGTACCTGCGGTGCTTCCGTTGGCCGACGCTCCGTTGCTTCCACCGAGCGGAAGCAACGCTGAATGTAACGTTATTTGCTTGCATCAAAATGACGCCGACCAGTGGATTTCGTTGCTTCCGTTAAAATTTATAATTGCTCCCTATGGTAGCGGATTCCGTTACAAAGTGCTTTACAACGGAATCCGCTGCTGGATTCCGCTAATTTCTACTGAACATGCCCAGAATGAAAAAAATGAAAAAAAAAACAGAGCCGACGAATTCTGTTAGACGGACGCCAAACTGATGCAACGGGTCCGTTATTTCACAGGAATCAGCAAACTGATTTTTGTGAAATAACGGATGCGTTGCATCCGTTACACAACAAAAATAACGGATGCGTCAAAACGACGCTGCAATGGACCCAGCGGATTTCGCACAACGCAAGTGTGAAACTAGCCTTAGGCTGTGTGCCCACGGGCAGGTACGTCCACAGGTTTCCCGCAGCTGATCCCCGGAATCCGCAGCTATCCATTGCTGTGGGATTCCAGCGAAATAGCTCCGGTAAACCTGCGGACATTCATGGCACTTACCTGCGGAAGTCCCGGCCTCTAACTCCATGGTGGAGAGGTGGGATTTCTGCAGGTATTTCCGCAGGAATAATTGACATGCAGTTACATGCGGCTTCGGGACATTCGCAGCATGTTCCGCAGCCGCATACACCGCAGCATGGATACAGACACTCCCCATGTCCCATAGGATAACATGGGGAGTGTGTGTACTTGCTGAAACCTGCGGATTTATCTATAAAGTCAAGATAAATCCGCAGGTTTTCCATCGCAAAATCTGCGCGTACATTTTCCCATGGGCACATAGCTTTAATGCCTAGTTTATATATGCACTGATGCAACTAATAAGATATAAAGAAGGTGACGCAATTACATTTCAAAGACCTGCATACACATACATGTGGTTGGGCAGGGATGGTGACTCATTGATCTCACTGACAGATTCCCTTCTAATTCCCATAAATAAAAATAAAAATGTGCAAATTACTGCAGTTACCTTTTTTTTTTTCCCTTGAGTTTTAGACGTTAGTTTTAGCCAGTCTTACTAACCTGCTAACGATTGCCTTATACCTGGATTGCTAATAATTCCCCCCAAAATAGATCTTTTCCGACCTCTATCTTTTAGTTGTTACTTTAAGAAAATAAGATACTCTGATAACTGTCTTTTTAAACTACAGGTTCTGCTTTGGCTGCAAATGTTTGCAAGAAAATTACTGGTCGTCTCACAAGTGCTATTGCAAAGCAGGAGGATGTGTCCGTGCAGCTGGAAGCCCTGGACATCATGGCTGATATGCTGAGCAGGTACAACTTACCTTGGCCACTCTTTATACTGGGGTGAATCACTGGAAAGTATTGCCATAGATTACATTTTACATACCAAATGGTTGATATTTGGGTTTCTTTCTTCAGACAGGGCGGTTTGCTTGTTAATTTCCATCCTTCAATTCTGAGCTGTTTGCTTCCACAATTAACAAGCCCAAGACTGGCTGTAAGGAAAAGAACCATCATTGCACTTGGCCATCTGGTTATGAGTTGTGGGAACATTGTATTCATTGATCTCATTGAGCACCTCTTGACGGAGCTTTCTAAAAATGATTCCATGTCTACCACTAGGACCTACATACAGTGCATTGCTGCCATCAGTAGGCAGGCCGGTCACAGGATTGGTAAGTAGAAGACTGTAATATTGGTATGCTCTTCATGTATGTTTTCAGTATATCACAGCATCTATATATGTCATAAAATTCTTGTTGCAGGGGAATATTTGGAGAAGATAATTCCACTTGTGGTTAAATTTTGTAACATTGATGATGATGAACTAAGAGAATACTGCATACAGGCTTTTGAATCATTTGTTAGAAGGTAGGTTAAAATGTTTCTGTTGACTCCTACCTACGCATGAAGCCGGATGTAGCCTGTGTTCAGCTCACATTATGGTTCTATGTTTGGCTAAAGCTCTTGGTATATTAGCCATGTGGATTCCTAAAGGCTCTGTTAGCCAATGGAGGCTAAGAGTGTCATTTTGGCCTTTGTCCAGATTGAATTACAGTGGAACCTCGCTTAGGCTACTTTCACACCTCCGGTTTCTGCAATGCGGCACAATACGGCACTCTGCAGAAAAACCGCAACCGTTTTTTTTTTGCCGCTGGTTGCGTTTTTTTTTGCATAGACTTACATTAGTGCCGTATTGTGCCGCAGGGGCTTGCGTTCGGTCCGGTTTTTGCCGCATGTGGCAGATTTAGCCGATGCGGCGGCCGGATAGAACGTTCCCTGCAACGTTTTTTGCTCCGGCAAAAATAGCCGCATCACGCCGCATCCGGCCGCTGCGGCGCATTTTCAATGCATGCCTATGGACGCCGGATGCGGGAAAAAACGCATCCGGCCGCCGCATGCAGTTTTTTCCACTGCGCATGCTCAGTAGCGTGCCGCAACCGGAAAAAAAACGGACCGGCCGCATGTAAAAACTTATGCAAAGGATGCGGTGTTTTTGCCGCATCCGTTGCATAGGTTTCACAGCCGGATTGAGCCGCACGGCTCAAACCGAATGTGTGAAAGTAGCCTTAACGAGTAAGGCTGCTTTCAAACTACGTCTTTTTAACATGCGTCCTGAACGTTTTTTTAACGCAGAAACGGATCCAGTGCAAATGCGTTTTCATTTCAATGCATTTGCAATGGACTCGCGTTAACATGCGTTCACCTGCGTTTGCGTGCGTTATAGTGAGGATCCAGCGAGTTGCAGTTTTTTAACATCTTTCAAAAACGCTACTTGTAGCGTTTTTGAGCTGTGTCCAACTTCTGCAAATTGCTGGATCCTGACTAAACAGCATGCAAACGCATGTGAACGCTGGCATGCTGGTAGGCAGGATCCTGCTTGCTCTACTGAGCATGCCCAGAAGCCAGCCTCCGTGATCAGTCTATCTCTCTCCTCCCTCTGTCTCTCTCCCCCTCTCTCTCTCTGTCTCTCCCCCTCCCTCTCCCCCACCTGAGAGCTGCGGACACTCGTAACCAAGGTAAATATCGGGTAACCACTTATCTTAGTTACTCGATGTTTACGTTGGTAACGTGTGCAGGGAGCCCGGCTCATAGCAGCTGCAGACGCTTGTAACCAAAGTAAATATCGGGTATCCAAGCAAGTTACCCGATGCTTACCTTGGTTACGAGCCTCGCAGCTGTCAGATGCCGGCTCCCAGTCTGGCACGTTTAGTTCCCCTTACTCCCGATCACATGACTCCAATGCCCGCCCCTAAACATCCAGTGACAGGATCCTGCAAAATAAGACATGCGTTTGCATGCATTTTTTGCTGTAAAAGCAGGATCCGCTTTTGCAGCAAAAAACCGTTCAGGACGCATGTTAAAAAGACGTAGTGTGAAAGCAGCCTTACCCACTTAACGAGAATTCCGCTTAAAAAGCAAAGCTTTCTGTAAATTTGTAACTCTGTTTACGAGAAAGCTTTGCTGTACGAGCAAAATACTCACCGCACACACTTCCAGTTCCATACATCCACCGCGCTCTGACCCGGTCTTGCAGTCCACACAAACACACACAAACAAACACGCACGCACGCACACACATACAGTATTATGCTCACCTTACCTCCCGTTCCATCGCCGGCCTGATGGTTCTTGTAGTCCGCTGGTACAACGCGAAGAGGGAGGAATCCTCGCGGCGAACTACAAGACCCAGGAGGCCGGCGATGGAACGGAAGGTAAGGTGAGCATAATGTGTGTTTGTGTATACTTGTGTGGAATGGTACAATAGGGGACCAGGATGGGACATTTAACAAGTTGTGTAAGGAATTGTCTGCATTGCAATGATTTCCTATGGGAAATCTTGCTTTGCTGAATGAGTAACTTGGTTAACAAGCACAGTCCCAGAACGGATTGTTCTCGTTAACCAAGGTTCCACTGTATTAGTATATCTACAGCCTTTCGTTGGGAATGTAAATCAGGAGCTTCTTCCAGCATTATACACACGCTCAAAATGTAATGTGGACATAGTGTACTGCCAATGTGCATATCTTCAGTACAGTTCATGCTGAAAATTAATCCACTTTTAGAAAAATAAAGTAGTAGGTTGAAAATGTAAAGAGAACCCATCACCATGAAAACACCATCTGATCTTCAGACTCCATGTTATAGAGCAGGGGGAGCTGAGTAGATTGATGGATGGTTTGTGGGAAAAGATTCAGTATAATCTTGATTTCATCGTCAAACCTCTGCTCTTCTTGGGACTTTGTCCGATCAGTGACTGACAGCTGCCATTGAAAAAGTATGTATAAAGAGATGGCTAACAGTCAATTATGGGACTGCCCACCAAACCAAAAGTCCCAGAAAGAGTAGAGCATTTTAATTCCTAAAACACAGGTTTGTCTGTTACATGGTTTTGTGAATAAAACCAAACCTATTATTCCACTCAGGTTCTCTGCTCTATAACAGGCTGCACGCAGATCAAACTGAATTTTCATGGTCACAGATTCACCCTGAGTGTCCTGGAGAAAGGACAAGTTTTTTTTTTTTTTTTCCTTCCCCCACTGCTGAAGTGGCGCTTTAAATGTAAACCCCTTTAACGCCTCCAGTCCTACGGTGCCATTTTGCACCTGTAGTTTGACTGGCCAGACATCGGCTGTTACGTCACATCACGTCACAGGTGCTCAATGCAAGTCTGAGAGCCAGAACGAGGCTCCAATAGAGATGCTTTGAAGAGTGACCTCTGGCTACTTCCATAAAACACTGGAGCTGCCATCAGGTTACCTTTCAGCAGAGACCGATCACCCCCGGAAAAGGATGAAGGCGGCTGAAGGTGAGTAGAAGACAGGGCTTGGGGGACTTAGATTTAAAGCACCATTGCAGCGGTGCAGTAAAAAAAAAAAAAAACTGCTGCAATGGTGCTTTTAAGTGAAGCTTAAGGATATTAGATGACTCAGACACATTAGTGTTCCTTGAATCCCTGTGTCATAAGAGGAGCTGCTGATAAGTCTTTGGCTTTACCCAGAAGGAAACGAGATAGGATGATGAATCTTTACATTTATTCCACATAGTCTCCACTGATGTCAACACACTTCTTACATCGGTATTCCAAGTTATGTAAGCCTAGCAAAAAGACAGATTTCGGTTGTGCCTCAAACCAAGCATCCGTAGCAGTCATGGCATCAGAAATGGTGTGAAATGTGGTACCGTTGAAGGGTTTCTTCAGGTTTGGAAACAGTTGAAAGCCGGAGCGAGCTAGGTCTGATGAATAAGGTGGGTGGTCAATCAGCTTGAAGCCCAAGTCTACCAGTTTTGCCGTGGTCACTTGTGCAGTGTGACCGGAGGCGTTGTCTTGCAGGAACAAGATTCCTTTGGACAGCTTGCTGCACTTTTTGGCCTTTAGAACTGCCTTCAATTGTTCCAAAAGTTCAATGTAATACCTTGCATTGATGGTGGAACCCTTTTGAAGGTAGTCCACTAGCAGCACGCCCTCCTTATTCCAGAACACAGACGCCATCACCTTAGTGGCTGATTTTTGCACCCTGAACTTCTTTGGATGAGGAGAACCACTGTGCCTCCTCTCTTTTGACTGCTCCTTGTTTTCAGGGTCATACAAATTAATTCAGGTCTTATCCATAGTAACCAGTCGATCCAGGAAGTTCTTATCAGTCCGGAAATGCTGACAAATGGACCGGGAAGTTCTCACTCGCATGCTTCTCTGATCTTGTCAAACATTTGGGGACCCACTTTGCAGATAGCTTCCTCATGTCTAAATGTTCATGGATGACACAAACATGTTCACGCGAAATCCCCATGAGGTCTGCTATTGCTTTAGCTGAAATTCATCGGTTCTCCAGTATGAGGTTGTGCACAGCATTGAAGATCTCCGGAACAACCACCCCTCTCGATCGTCCAGGACGTTCCTCATCATTGATGCTGAAGTGGCCTGTTTTATATTTGGCAACCCAGTTACTGTGGAATATGAAGGGCTTAAAAAATATGCAATTTTTGACTCTGACATGCTTTCTTTTCATGCACTTTCAACATTATGGTCATACATCAGCTGAGGGGCTCAGAAAAAAGATAAATGAATTACAAACATTCCTGTCAGAACAAGCTCTGTGGCTGATTCTCAGTCAACTTGCAACAGAGGCTATATTACCTGCCGCCATGAAAATACAGTCCAATCTGCAGGTGCCAGTTTATAGAGTAGGGGAAGCGGAGCAGATTGCTATGGTTTTGTGGGAAAACATTCAGAATGTGATTTAATCCTTAAAGGCAATGTGTCACCAGGTTTTTTTTTTTTTTCCACCTAATCCGAGAGCAGCATAATGTTGGGACAGAGATCCTTATTACAGCAGTGTCACTTATTGGGCTGCTTAATGTAGTTTTGATAATCTGCTGATTAATCAGTGATTTTTATCATTATAGGGCTGCTTGGCGTGCTGCCAGGTAGTCCAGCATATTCATGAGGTCTGTCATTGCTAGATCTGCAGTAGAGAAAACATTGATGACCGCAAACAGCTCAAGTAAGTGACACATCGCTGGAATCAGGGTCTCTGTCTCTACATTATGCTGCTCTCAGATGAGGGAGGAAAAGCCTGGTGACAGATTCCTTTTAAACCTTTGTTCTTTCTGGAAGTTTTTGAACAGTGGATGGTCCTATTAGTGACACAGCTTTCTCGATATGTACACTCGTACAAGGAAAGCTGTCAGTCACTGATAGGACCGCCCACTGGACCAAATTGCCCAGGACTAACAGGAATTTAAATGAATGATTTATTAAATCACAGATTATACTGAGTCTTTAATAAAACTATATCAATCTACTCAGCCCCCCCACTCTAAACTGGTGTTTGCAGATTAAACTGTATTTGTATGCTGACCGCTTACTCGGGCCCCATTATACCCCATGCTACCATTATACTCTTCCTAACAAACGCATTTTAGTGTCTTCTAGATTACTGTATATACCAAAAATAATTTCATTAGCTGCGGTTGTCATATGCTAATTAGTGGGTGACTAGTAATGGGGGTGTTTTTCCCAGATCAATCGTCCCACAAATTATCGTGTGTTTGTGTAACATTATTTGCAAGGGCAACATCACCGCCGGCTATTTACAAATCTCTGCCTCCCGATCCATGACCAGGCTTACTTCGTACCCCAGCTTTATCTGTGCATGTCCATAGAATCACTGGTGACACAGAACTTGGCCAGCAATTACCACCGCCTCTGCAAATCCTGCGGCTGGCTGTTATGTCACTGCTACCTCCTTCCCTTGGCATTGTTGCTGTACCAGTGATGTTTGGGCCCAAACACCTGGCTTAATGCGCATGCAATTGAGGCAGAGATTTGGTTACATTGCTTTTACAAGACATGCTACATGCGCCCATGGGGGTGTGAGAACATGATTAGGATGACTGGCCTGGATAAACCAGTGCCAAATCTTCTGTAGTTTAACATTGGAGGTCTAAAAGAGGTGGCCCTCTAGTGGATCTCCAGGCCTGTAATGTCCTATAGTATCTAGAAAGAGATTGCAGTCATCAGCACAGAATGACACTGCATCTTAATCTTTCTTACAGGTGCCCCAAGGAAGTGTATCCACATGTTTCCACTATCATAAATATCTGTCTCAAGTACTTGACTTATGATCCAAATTACAACTATGATGATGAAGATGAAGATGAAAATGCGATGGATGCTGATGGTGTCGATGATGACGATCAAGGTATTGTGAACAAGTGATGTAAAGGTTATCCAAAATTTAAACTCCCTGCAGATCTACAAAAAACACTGACTGGAATTTCTTCATATGGTTTTTTTATGTATGAAGTGTGAACTGTTATAATGCACTGACCAGCCAAGTATAAATGAAGATTTGTGCTTGGTTTGACTTTTCATCAAGAGACTAACAAATTTCTGTGTGGCCACAGGTAGTGATGACGAGTACAGCGATGATGATGATATGAGTTGGAAGGTGCGCCGTGCAGCTGCTAAGTGCCTGGATGCCGTGGTCAGCACTCGCCATGAGATGCTGCCTGAGTTCTACAAGACGGTGTCTCCAGCACTAATAGCCAGGTTCAAGGAACGTGAAGAGAATGTTAAGGCTGATGTGTTCCATGCATATCTATCACTTCTGAAGCAAACCAGGCCTGTACAAAGCTGGCTTTGTGACCCAGATGCAATGGAGCAGGGAGAGACACCCTTGACTATGCTGCAGAGCCAGGTTGGTGACTTTATCACCTATTTTATGTAATTAATTTTATTGTATTTTGTTTTGGGTTTTTTTTTTGTTTTTGTTTTTATGTAACAGGGAAAGGTAAAAAATTAAAAGCATGTTAGGGATTTGTATTACTTTACCATCAGGCATGTAGGAATGTTATTGCACATTTGGAGGGTAGTCACCAAGCATTACATCAACTATTAAGCGCCCAGACCCTACTCTAATTGGACTCTGGCTTGATCTTTGCTTGGTTTTCTGCAGTTGCAAGTCCTCACCCAATATGTGAACGATCATGACTGTTCCTGAAGGTATTGAAAGTATCTGACTCCCTCGTAACTACACTAAGTACAAAGCTAAAATGAGTAAAGACCCCTTCATACCTGCTAATTAGCATTATGTACGTTTTTTACAAACTCATTCCCATTTATTGACCAGAGTGATCAATCACAAGCAAAACTCCAGTCTTTGGGTGATTGGATTGTTATCTATGTATATAAACCATCTTTATTGGCAGCACAGCGCCCTGTGCAACCTGCCCATAACATGTGCGGTATACATACAGAATGATCGTATTATTGTTTGGCTCACCGGCCTGTGATAGGCTAAAGGAAAACTGACTTGAATATTGTCGATCAGCGCTTGTTAATGGCCAGTGTGAGTGGGTCATAAAACAAAGATTAAATAAAAGTAACAAAAAAAATTCAATTCGTGTCAATGATCCAGGAGTCCAGTAGTGTAAACAAAGATCCGTTCAATAATAGTAGAGCGGATTTTGAGTAATTGTCTGTCCAGGCGAGCTCTATTCCCTCTGCTTATGCCGCTCTTATTTACCTTTTATGGTAAGTGCTGCAAATGAGGCTTTCCAAGAGTTCTGTAGAGTCTGGGTTGAGGGGAACTCGGTAAGGCTATTGGGGATTATCTTGGAAAGCGGAAGTGTTTACATTCTGCTCTCCATGAGGTTTTTTTGCCTTAGAAATGCTGCTAGATATCTTAAATCATCGTTCCTTGGCTTATAGTACACTCCTCCATAATGAACCTAATTTTCTTACATTAGCAAAGGTTCCTATGACTTCACAGTAGTGCTGTGCCCTCCTTTCCACTGTTGTGATCTGGCCATATAGTCCAGTCACATGGTGAATAGACACATTAGTTGAGCCATGTAGTTAAATCATCAAACCTTTTATGGGGTGCCTTATCTTGTAGTTAAAAATGCACACGTGCTGACCATGCACTTAGCTTTGTCCCTGTATGCAGATTGTCAACTGCACAAAAGTACGCCCCAAAAACATTTGACTCCTATCAACAGGACACGTCTAATGTTTCTGTGCACCGTGTGACTAGTAAACATGGTGGGGTTTTGTGACTGTTAAAGTAGTCAAAGCATACACTTTCAGCAGTAAATTTCATAGATCCTTATGAAGGGAAATGCCTGTTGAGGGGAAAATCTTTTTTTGAGAATTGACCATTTAAAATTTCTTTAAGGAAATATCTTACTGTCTGAGCTTTTGACCATGTAAATAGTCATTATAAATCCTTTTGTGTATGTAGGTACCTAACATTGTTAAGGCGCTGCATAAACAGATGAAGGAAAAGAGTGTGAAGACGCGGCAGTGTTGTTTTAATATGCTGACTGAGTTAGTAAATGTTCTACCTGGGGCCCTGACACAACATGTTCCTGTTCTTGTGCCAGGTACGTGAGCATTTCCTTCTGATATCTTTGTGACGCCCAGGCTACAAAATATTTAGCGTGGACTGAACCGATTTTTATTATTTATTTTTTTTTTTTCTTGCAGGCATTATCTTTTCATTAAATGACAAGTCAAGCTCCTCTAACCTGAAAATAGATGCTTTGTCATGTTTGTATGTAATCCTCTGCAATCATTCTCCTCAAGTCTTCCACCCACATGTCCAAGCCTTGGTGGCACCTGTAGTGATCTGTGTTGGAGATCCATTTTACAAAATCACATCTGAAGCCCTGTTAGTTGCTCAGCAGCTTGTAAAAGTCATTAGACCACTGGATCAACCTTCTTCCTTCGATGCAAACCCATACATAAAAGATTTGTTTACATGTACAATCAAGAGGTTGAAAGCTGCAGATATTGATCAAGAAGTAAAAGAACGTGCAATCTCCTGCATGGGTCAAATAATATGCAGCCTGGGAGATAATTTGGGAAGTGATCTCCCCAGTACCCTTCAAATCTTCCTTGAGAGACTGAAGAACGAAATCACTCGGCTTACTACAGTGAAAGCTCTAACATTAATAGCTGGATCTCCATTGAAAATAGATCTGAGGCCAATCTTAGGAGAAGGAGTGCCTATCCTGGCCTCATTTCTCCGGAAGAATCAGAGGGCGTTAAAACTGGGCACTCTTTCTGCTCTAGATATCTTGATAAAAAATTATAGTGACAGCCTGACTGCAGCAATGATTGATGCAGTGCTGGATGAGCTTCCGCCTCTCATTAGTGAAAGTGATATGCACGTGTCTCAGATGGCAATAAGCTTTCTGACCACATTAGCTAAAGTTTATCCATCTTCTCTGTCAAAGATTAGTGGCTCTATCCTTAATGAACTAATTGGGCTCGTGAGGTCGCCATTACTTCAAGGAGGAGCTCTCAGCGCAATGTTAGAGTTTTTCCAAGCCTTAGTCGTGACATCAACTGCAAGTTTGGGCTACATGGATTTACTGCGCATGTTGACCGGTCCGGTATATGCCCAGAGCACTTCTCTCACCCACAAGCAGTCGTACTATTCTATTGCCAAATGCGTAGCAGCACTCACTCGGGCATGCCCAAAAGAGGGACCAGCTGTCGTTGGTCAGTTTATCCAGGACGTCAAAAACTCTAGGTCTACAGACTCAATTCGCCTCTTGGCTTTGCTTTCTTTAGGTGAAGTTGGACATCATATTGATCTGAGTGGACAGATAGAGTTAAAATCTGTTATATTAGAGGCTTTTTCCTCTCCTAGTGAAGAAGTAAAATCTGCAGCATCTTACGCACTTGGAAGTATCAGTGTAGGCAACCTACCAGAATATCTGCCATTTGTCTTACAAGAGATTACTAGTCAGCCCAAAAGGCAGTACCTTCTGCTTCATTCCTTAAAAGAAATAATAAGCTCCGCATCAGTAGTGGGCCTTAAGCCATATGTGGAAAATATCTGGTCTTTACTCCTTAAACACTCTGAATGTGCTGAGGAAGGAACCAGGAATGTTGTCGCTGAATGCTTGGGCAAGCTGACATTGATAGATCCAGAGACGCTCCTACCACGGCTCAAAGGATACTTGGCTGCAGGTATGTGTATAAATAGGCATATAGCATGCGGCGTCACACCGCTCTACATAATCAGTTATATTAATGCAGTTACTGCTTCATTGTGAGTGGCTTCTTTTAAGTACCACCAGGGATTTTCTTAAAGCAACACTCCAGTGTTTTTGTTTTGTTTTTTTCTTTCACTGCTGGAGAGGTGCTTTAAATGTAAAGTCCTGCCCCCGTCTTATATTACCCTACTTGAACTATTTCCAGCGTCACTCCGGTTGTTCTCCTGTGATTTGTGACCTGCCAGCAGCTCCAGTGTTTCATGTAGCGCGACGTAGGTCACAACTCAATGTAAGGTCTTACATTTTCCATGTGTAAACACGAATGTATGACCATGCCCATTGTTCTTATGGGGTGTACACAAGTTCATGTCTCTAGTATGGGTGAAAATGGACGTGACACAGATGTGTGATGGAGGCCCAGCTCTGAGATCCTTATTTTGGCTCTCAGACTTGTATTGAGAACATATTTTGCCTTTTGTCCTTTTTAAATAGGCACTGCCAGCCTGGAATGTTAGGACATATTGCCAGTATACGGCATAACTTTTTGTTCATTTGGGGTCTAATCTTCAAAGCCTCTGCCAAACAAAGGGACAGAAGTTTTAGGCATTTGCAGTGCACAATAGCTAGCCAATCGTGTCAACTGTCCCATTTTGATAGTTTAGTCCCACAGGCTCATTCATTGACCTATAAACTAACAAACTGAGCTTTATTCATCCTTCTTGGATCCAATGCTGCCACTTGCTGCCTCTTTGGTCTTTTGATTTGGCTACAACAGTGACGTCACTTTGACAGCGCTGCAGCTAATTGCTGAGCTCAGAGGCCTATATTATTATTATTATTATTATTATTATTATTATTATTATTATTGCGCCATTTATTCCATGGCGCTTTTCAAGTTAAAGAGGGTTTACGTACAACAATCATTAACAGTGCAAAACAGACTGGTATAGGAGGAGAGAGGACCCTGCCCGCGAGGGCTCAGTCTACAGGGAATGGGTGATGGTGAGGGTGAGGACAGAGCTGGTTGCGCAGTGGTGTACTGGATTGAGGGTTATTGTAGGTTGTAGGCTTGTTGGAAGTGATGGGTCTTGAGGTTCCTCTTGAAGCTTTCCACGGTAGGGGAGACATCTACATAGATTTAACTGCTGAGCTCAGTGACTGACTGCAACCCTGTAGATGTCATCCCTACTTCTACTGGTCAAGTGCATTTGTGGTGATAAGGTAGTTTTGGATCCGGGAGGGGAATTAAAGCTCAGTATGTTATTTTAGGACAACTCCTTTTAAAAGCAACCATATAAGCCTTTCATTAGAAGGACTGCAGAAGTCATCTGTACCCTCAACACTTTTAGAAGTGATGGCATAAGAAAAAAGTAGGACAGATGCATTTTTTTTTTTATTTTAATGGGTTTATCAAGTTATCTAAAGTTAGCCATGAACAGATGCAACTTCATACTGAGTATGAGAACAGTTGCTCAAAAAATGACTGACTTGTGGTGATCCTGCACCAACACATTATTGAGCCTACAACTTTGGCATGATACTTGTTTGGGAATTTGTTGCCTCCGCCACTGTAAGCCAAATCAGGCAGGAGAGTATGCCTGGACAACCCCTTTGCAGATTTAAAACCCTCATTTTGTTTTCTTTTCTAATTCTAGGTTCGTCATATGCACGGAGCTCTGTAGTAACAGCTGTTAAGTTTACAATTTCTGATCATCCTCAGCCCATTGATCCACTGCTGAAGAATTGTATTGGTAAGCTAAACATACTGATGAAGGCACTCTCTGTATGTTTAATAGTCAAGGAGGCGAAGTTAATTCATGCAGGAGTGTGTATTTGTCTAATTCACAGAATATTCATAATTACATCTTTTTCACATCCCTACTCCCTACAGTTAGAAATTAAATTCTTTAATTTTATTATATCAACACTTTTTTTTTTTTTTTTTTTCTCTCCAATAGGCGATTTTTTGAAGACTTTGGAGGATCCAGACTTAAATGTGAGACGAGTAGCCCTAGTGACATTTAACTCTGCTGCACACAACAAGCCATCATTAATTCGAGACTTGCTTGATTCTGTGCTTCCTCATCTTTACAATGAAACAAAAGTCAGAAAAGAACTTATACGAGAGGTTGGTGAAAGACATTCTGACTTTTCGACAAATATTTTCTTTGTCGCTCCATTGGGAGACCCAGACAATTGGGTGTATAGCTATTGCCTCTGGAGGCCACACAAAGTATTACACTTAAAAGTGTAAGGCCCCTCCCCTTCTGGCTATACACCCCCAGTGGGATCACTGGCTCACCAGTTTTGTGCTTTGTGCGAAGGAGGCAACACATCCACGCATAGCTCCACTTTTTAGTCAGCAGCAGCTGCTGACTATGTCGGATGGAAGAAAAGAGGACACATATAGTGTCCCCAGCATGCTCCCTTCTCACCCCACTGTATGTCGGAGGTGTTTGTAAGGTTGAGGTACCCATTGCGGGTACGGCGGCAGGAGCCCACATGCTGATTCCTTCCCCATCCCTTTTTACAGGGCTCTGGGTGAAGTGGGATTTACCGGTCTCCAGGCACTGAGACCGTGCTCCATCTACAGCCCCTGGAGAAGATGCTGGATGGAGCGGAGTACATCAGGGACATGGCCCTGCTTCCTCAAGGTACTCTGTGTCCCCGTGCATTTGGCGCTCACACCGCAGCATGCTGGGTGTTGTAGTGCGCCGGGGGACATCAGCGCTGCGGCGCCTGTGCCATGGCCTCATTCAGCTTTGCTGAAGCAGGCTCACTTATGGGAATTGGTCGCGCCGGCCGCTGGGACTGCGGCGCGGCTGGCACTTGTAGTGCGCCGGGGACTTCAGCGCGGCCTGCGCTTTTACGGCGGCCGTGCTGATAACTAGAGTCCCCGGCTTTTGCGGCCTGCTTCCGTTCGTTCCCGCCCCCAGACCTGCCAGTCAGGAGAGGGGCGGGACGCTGGCCACTTCCAGGAATCGGTCGCGCCGGCCGCTGGCAGCGGCGCGGCTGGCACTTGTGGTGCGCCGGGGACTTCAGCGCGGCCCGCGCTTTTACGGCGGCCGCGCTGATAACTAGAGTCCCCGGCTTTTGCGGCCTGCTTCCGTTCGTTCCCGCCCCCAGACCTGCCAGTCAGGAGAGGGGCGGGACGCTGGCCACTTCTATGAATCGGTCGCGCCGGCCGCTGGAACTGCGGCGCGGCTGGCACTTGTGGTGCGCCGGGGACTTCAGCGCGGCCCGCGCTTTTACGGCGGCCGCGCTGTTAACTCGAGTCCCCGGCTTCTGGGCCTAGTCTCCCTTCGTTACCGCCCACAGCCCTGACAGTCAGGGTAGGGGCGTGACGCTGCATAGAGCAGAGCTGAGAGCTGGAGTATGTTTTGCATACTCCACCCCTCTCACTGTGTGCACTGTGAATCCGGATTCCCGCACTTTCTCAGGCACGCCCACGGCTTCCTTCTCTACAAGGACACCGGCAGCCATTAGTGTCAGTTTCTGTACGATACAGAGACAAGTGTGGAAGACCCTGGCATTCTGATAGTCACACAATCGCTGTAACAGGCGTTAAGCAGCACCTGTGGTGCTAACCCCACTAGTGCAGAAGTGCACTTATAGATATGCTTGTACTATATACATTGCACTGTTTGGTCGCACGTTGTATATACCCTCCTGGATTATGCGGAGGAGTTATCAGCATATTCTCTGTGTAAAACAAAGGTGCAGAACCACATGTTTTTCTATACAGCTGGTACAGCATGTACGGCTATACGGCCGGCAAGTACATAGACTCCCATTGTATGCACTAATGGCCAGGGGATGAGGACGGTGTCTGCAGTATTTACTGACAGTTTTTCTGAGACTATGGCTATGATACTAGAAGCCTAGCAGTCCGGACATGTCTCTCACAATATGGGCACTGTTGAATCATTGATCCATGGCCCCCCTCAGTGTGAAGAACTAACAGCTCCGGGAATGTCACACGCATCCCAGAGTCACGGCTCTGCACGGACGTCAGTCCCAGACAGCCTAAGTGGGCTCGCTATGAGCGGCCTCGGTTTCATCAGGGTCCTAACAGAAGGACTCGCTGTGTAATGAGGCGGAAGTAGCGGCTCAGGATTCTGATCCTGAGACCGCTCTCAATCTGGATACACCTGATTGTGACGCCATAGTAAATAATCTTATAGCGTCCATCTATAGAATGTGGGTTATTTCTCACAGCTCCTCCAGTGGAGGAGTCAGCTTCACGTATTTTTCTGGACCACTCTACCTTCAGAGAGCCAGTCCAGGAACACCACGCTTATCCAGATATGCGCTTCTCCAAACGGCTTAGGATACACGTTATCCCTGTCCCCTGACTTGGTCAAGGACTGGACCCAATGTCCCGAGCGGCATCCTCCAATCTCCAGGCTTGTAGCTAGATCCATAGTTGCAGTGGGAGATGGAACTGCAAACTCAAAGATGCCACTGACAGACAGATGGATCTCTGGTCGAAAGCCATCTATGAGGCTGTCGGCGCACCGTTGGCTCCGGCATTCTCTCCCTTGGGGCACTCCAAGCTATTTCAGCTTGTCTTACACAGATTGACACGGTTACACGTACATCTGTGCCGCAGGTGGCATCCTTAACCTCTCAAATGTCTGCATTTGTTTCTTACGCGATTCAGGTTGTCCTGGACTCTGCGACCCGTGCGGCGGTAGCCTCCGCTACTCCGTGTTTTTAAGCAGAGCCTGGTCTGCTCGTTAAGTGAATGGAAGGCAGATTCTGCTTCCAAAAAAAGGTTGCCTAACCAGTTGCCTTTTTCTGCTGACCGACTGTTTGGTGAGCGTTGGATGTAACCATCAAACAGTCCAGGGGTAAGGATTCATCCTTTCCTCAGCCCGGACACAACAAACCCCAACAGAGCAAGAGGCAGTCGGGGTTTTCGGCCTTTTCGAGGCTCGGGCAGGTCCCATTTTTCCTCGTCCAATGTGGACTCAAAAGGATCAGAGGAGCTAAGATTCTTAGCGGGCTCAGTCTCGCCCAAAAAAGCGACAGTCTGAAAACCCGCTTCCAGGGCGGCTTCCTCATGACTTGCGGCCTCGATCGGTAGCAGGCTCTCCCGCCTTGGCGATATTTAGCTGCCATAGGTCAATGACCATTGAGTGTGAGACATTCTGTCTCACGGGTACAGGATAGAGCTCACTTCTCGTCCTCCAACTCGATTCTTCAGAATTTCTCCACCTCCCGGCCGGGCCGCTGATCTTCTGCAAACAGGGTGCACTCTATAGGCAGAAAGAGTGATGACCCCCGTTCCTCTTCAGGAACAAGGTCACGGTTTTTACCCCAAATTCTTTGCGGTACCTATAACAACGGGCCGTTCCGTCCCGTTCTGGATCTAAAAATGCTCAGCAAGCTCGTGGACACCAGGCGGTTCCGGATGGAATCCTTCCGCCATGTCATCGCCTCAAGGTCCCAAGGATATTTCCTAGCATCATTAGGCATCAAGGATGCTTATCCACACGTGTCGATTGATCCAGAGCACTAGCGTTTCTACGCTTCGTTATAGGAGACGAACACCCTCTGTTCGTAGCTCTACCTTCCGGCTAGCGACAGTCCAACTGGTCTTCGCCAAGGTCAGGGCAGCAGTAGTCACAGTCCTGCACTCTCAGGGTCACTCTGTGGTCCCGTATTTAGACGATCTACTTGTCAAGGCACTCTCTTAGGAAACATGCCAACACTGCCCGAACGTTGCGCTAGAGACTCTCTAGAGTTTTGGGTGGATCATCAACTTTTTAAAGTCAGATCCGACCCCGACCCTATCGATAACATATCTAGGCATAGAGTTTCTTACTCTCTCAGCGATAGTGAAGCTGCCGCTAGACAAACAGCATTCACTACGGGCTGCAAGCTCTTCTTTAAGAACCAGTCGCACACATTGAGACGCCTCATGCACTTCCTACGTAAGATGGTAGCAATGGAGGCAGTTCCTTTCGCGCAGTTTTACTGCGTCCACTACAATGGGACATTCTCCGCCAATGGGACGAGGAGTCGACGTCCCTCAACAGAGTCGTCGTTCTTTCTCAGGCGGCCAAGGAATCTCTACGGTGGTGGCTTCTTCTCACCTCTTGGTCAAAAAGAAGGTCCTTCCTATCCCCGTCCTGGGCGATAGTTACGACAGACGCGAGTCTATCAGGGTGGGGAGCAGTTTTTCTCCACTACAGCGCTCAGGGTACGCGGACTCAGCAAGAGTCCACTCTTCAGATCAATGTTCTTGAACACAGAGCAGTGTATCTTGCCCTACAATCCTTCCAACAGCGGCTGGAAAGCAAGCATATCCGACTTCAGTCGGACAGCTCCACAGCGGTGGCATACATCAACCACCAAGGAAGAACGCGCAACCGGCAAGCCTTCCAGGAAGTCCGGCAGGTTCTGATGTGGGTGGAAGACACGGCATCCACCATATCCACAATTCACATCCCAAGTGTGGAAACTAGGAAGCTGACTTCCTAAGTCGCTGAGGTGTGGCCGAAAGAGTATGGTCTCCTCACCCGGACGGGTTTCAGGAGATCTGGCGCCGCTGACAGAGGCCGGACGTCGATCTAATGGCGTCACGGCACAACAACAATGTGCCAGCTTCATGGCACGGTTTCACAATCATCGAGCTCTGGCGGCAAACGCCTTAGTTCAGCATTGGTCGCAGTTCCAGCTACCTCAGGTGCCACCTCTGGCATTGTTGCCCAGAGTACTGCGCTAGATCAAGACCGACTGCGGCCGCGCCATCCTCGTCGCTACAAATTGGCCGAGGATGTTGTGGTACTCGGTTCTGTGGTGCCTCACGGTAGGCTAACCGGGGGCACTACCAGACCAATCAGACTGGCTGTCTCAAGGGCCATTCTTCCATTTGAATTCTACGGCCCTCAACCGGATGGTGTGGCATTGAGTCCTGGAACCTAGTGTCGTCAGGATTACCTCAGGACGTGGTTGCCACCATGACACAGGCTAGCATACCAACGTCCGCCAAGATTGACCACAGGACGTGGAAGATGTTCTTATCTCGGTGCTCGGCGCAGGGTGTTTCTCCCTGGCCGGTTGCATCGTCTATGTTTCCTTCCTTCCTGCAATCTAGGTAGGAAAATGGGTTGTCGCTCAGTTCCCTTTAGGGACAAGTCTCAGCGCTATCTGTATTTTTTCAGAAACGACGACTTCCTCAGGTACGCACGTTCCTACGGGGAGTTTGTCTTCTCAGCACTCCGTACAAGCGGCCGTTAGAGCCCTGAGATCTGAACAAGGTTCTAATTGCTCTCCAGATGCCGCCTTTCGAGCCTTTGAAGGATGTCTCCCTTCCCGTTTTTCACGGGAAGTGGCCTTCTAGTAACGGTCTCGTCTCTTAGGAGAGTTTCCGAGCTAGCAACGCTCTCATACAAACTCCCTTCCTGGTCCTTCACCAGGACAGGGTAGTTTTGCGTCCGGTTCCGGAATTTCTCCCTAAGGTGGTATCCCATTTTCATATCAATCAGGATATCACCTCACCTTCTTTGTGTCCTCGTCCAGTCCATCAATTTCAGAAAGATTTGCATCTGTTGGTTCTGGTGAGAGCACTCAGGTTCTACTTCCCGCATGGCGCTCCTGCGCCACCCGGATGCACTCTTTGTCCTTGTCGCTGGTCGGCGTAAACAGTCGCAAGCTTCCAGATCCACCCTTGCTCGGGGGCTCGAGGAACCAATTCTTGAAACCTACAGTTCTACTGGGCTTCTGGTTCTCTCAAGGCCGAAGGCCCATTCTACCAGAGCCGTGGGTGCATCCTGGGCATTACGGCACCAGGCTACGGCTCAGCAGGTGTGTCAGGCACCCACCTGGTCGAGTCTACTTACTTTTACCAAGCATTATCAGATGCATACCTACGCTTCGGCAGACGCCAGCCTAGGTAGATAAGTCATTCAGGCGGCGGTTGGCCACCTGTAGGAGAGGGCCGTTTGACGGCCCTATCATGAGGTATTCTTTTACCCACCCAGGGATTGCTTTTGGACATCCCAATTGTCTGGGTCTCCCAATGGAGCGACAAAGAAGAAGGGAATTTTGTTTACTTACCGTAAATTCCTTTTCTTCTAGCTCCAATTGGGAGACCCAGCACCCGCCCTGTTTTCTCGGGGTTTTTCTGTTTTTTCGGGTACACATGTTGTTCATGTGGTATGGTTCAGTTCTCCGATGTTTCCTCGGATTGAATTGGTCTTTAAACCAGTTATTGGCTTTCCTCCTTCTTGCTTTGGCACTAAAACTGGTGAGCCAGTGATCCCACTGGGGGTGTATAGCCAGAAGGGGAGGGGCCTTACACTTTTAAGTGTAATACTTTGTGTGGCCTCCAGAGGCAATAGCTATACACCCAATTGTCTGGGTCTCCCAATTGGAGCTAGAAGAAAAGGAATTTACGGTAAGTAAACAAAATTCCCTTCTTTTCCATCTATGTTCTAGCATATTTTATTTTTTTTAGGTGGAAATGGGTCCCTTCAAACACACAGTCGATGATGGACTAGACATCCGGAAAGCGGCCTTTGAGTGTATGTACACTCTTCTTGACAGTTGTCTGGACAGACTGGACATCTTTGAATTCTTAAACCATGTGGAGGATGGCTTAAAGGATCATTATGACATTAAGGTAACGTTAGACTAGATTTCTTTAAGTGAAGTTAGACTTTACACCATTTTATTTTGTCCTGCGAATCTGAGTCCGTATACTTCTCTGGACAAATCCTCTTGCGTGAGCACAGCAGTTGTTTCTCCTCTTCTGAACGATTGGTAGGGGTCTCGACCTGGATTCCAACCGTTCTGCAGGACATTTACACACAGTATATAAAGTGCAGTTACATTTTCTAATTACTGCTGATTACTACTATTGTTTAAACCTTTACTATGCAAGTTGAATTCAGAATCTATTAGTGAAATAGTCTTATTTTTGTTCTCTTGTACAGATGCTGACATTTTTAATGTTGGTAAGATTGTCTACCTTATGTCCGAGTGCTGTACTTCAGAGGCTGGATAGATTGGTAGAACCCTTGCGTGCCACCTGTACAACCAAGGTATCTTACTTTGTTCTCTTCTGATGTATTTTGGACCAGTTCCCTATTAGACTATTTTCACACTTGTTTATTTTGTTCAGTATTTTAGATCAGATTTTGTAAGCCAAAAGAGGGCTTGACCAAAGACTGAGAAAAGGTATAATGGAACATTTGCACCTCTTCTGATTTTGGCTTACAAAAACTAATACAAAACACTGATAAAATTGTTGTAATTTAAGAGTAGTCTCCTGCATTTCAAGGAACCATTAAATACAACCTATACAGCCTCCATTTCTTCTGACAAGTTTTGAATAAATCGACAACTGGGGGCTACAGTTCCCAATGTCAGAGGTGTGTTACAGTCCAATCACATGGGCCAGTGGCTGACTGTAGTGCACAGGGACACACTGCCAACTCGTCACACCCAGTTGTCTATGTACTCATATGCTTTTCTATGAAGCATGATGAACAACACAATAAATGCTCTGGAATTATTCAGTGATGGAAATACATTTTAAAAATGTTTAACTAAAATGTTAAACCTCTAAAAGTAATTCAATCACTGCAACCAATATCCTTTTTATTAAGTGATGAGTACTTTTCTAATTGCTTTAAAGGGGCTGTCCACTACTAGGGACAACCCCTTCTCATTCCTCATGTTTAGCCCCATAAAAAAAGCAGCTTATACTCCCCTCCTGTGCCTGTGTGGTGCCAGCAGCCATGTTCTTGGGGCTCCTGTGAGGTTGCTATTTCACCCAAGCCTTGTGCCCAATGATCGACGACTTCTCTCTTCTGCCTTTGGACGTGTGAGTAATCTACAGGAAGTGAGCGGCCAGCCACAGCTTTCATTTCCTGTTGATTACTCATACGTCCAAAGGCAGGGGAGAGAAGCCGGCGGTGATTGGGCATGGTGATTGCTTGACACCACTAGAACAGTGCCAGCACTGGAAGGGAGTATAGGCTTTTTTTATTTTAAAGGGACAAACCATGGGGAATAAGGGGTTGTGCTAGTAGTGGACAATCCCTATAAACAGATCCCTCTGAAAACCTTGGCTTAAAGAAGCATGTTCACAATTTTTTTTTTTTTTAAATTTCCTAAACCTGTGTAAATGCGTATGCAGTGTAGGACACTTGTATTGACATACTCAAATTGCAGTCTTCCCCGGTTTTGGTCCTACTTTCCCTTACATGTCCGATCACACTGGGATTTGTGAGCTGGAAGTTGCTTCTCAAATGTAAGTGTACAGAGCATAAGTGTGATCTGGAAAAATGGAATGTCAGTCACATGAGTGAGAAGAAAACTGGAGCTGCACTGGAAACCATGAAGATGGCAAGCTTTGTTAACACACTTGCACTACATAACACACATTTTAGATTGGTTTAGGGAATACCTTTGTTTTGAAGGGCTTCTAAGACCTTATTTTGCATTAATATATATCTAAATCCAGTCCTACCTGCAATATCATATATTTACAATTTGTGATATGAAATGTGGGTTTTGTGTATACAAAAAAGAGAATCGAAGTAGGTGCACTTTGCAGTTAAGGCTTAAATAAAGCCTCATTCACAAATCAGTATAAAACACTTAACGTTTTGCATGGTCAGTGGTGAAGGTACGTATATGCGCGAATGTGTTGTCCCTTTGCTAGCCGTGTGACATTCGGATAGCACACACAGCATGAGCTGGTATATTTACCTGTGTCTGGCACTGCTGTTACTTCTGGGTCTGCGGTGAGTGCAGTGAATATGCAAGGAGCATATTGAGCGGGTCTTGAAGCAACAGCAGCACCTGTAAGGAAAGTCTAAAAATTCTTTTATTTTTTTATGTCACCTGTGTTTTCTCTGGTACGTGTCACACGGATCACCTCAGTGTGCAGTCCGTGTGACACCTGTGCCGCTGGCAGATAACTGACATAGTCCATGTCATAACATGGATGTGTGTGCAGACCCGTTGATTTTAGTGGGTCTATGTGTGTCTGTGTCTCATGTGTGAAAACTGATGTCAGATGTACCAGAGACACGGATTTGTGAAGGATGCCTAGAGCATAGACCACTTGATTGACACACTATCCTGTAGGAGGCCACATTGTAGCTGTGTGGGCTATGGTAGGTAAGCTCACTGTTTAGCTTATTTCATAAGGGACATTACGGTATGGTAAAGCTTTGATAATTTATTTATATATATTTTTTTTTAATCTGCAGGTAAAGGCAAACTCTGTGAAACAAGAATTTGAGAAACAAGATGAACTAAAGCGTTCAGCAATGAGAGCCGTGGCAGCACTTTTAACCATTCCTGAAGCAGAAAAGAGCCCTTTAATGAGTGAATTCCAGTCCCAGATCAGCTCAAACCCTGAACTTGCCACAATTTTTGAAAGTATTCAGAAAGATACTTCATCTGCCAACATGGAGTCAATGGACACAACTTAAATATTCCTTAAGTGGGACCATGATATTGAACCATATAGTGCACTGAAATTGACAGGTTCTGAATAAGGCAAACGATTGAAATCTTGCGTATCAAGCTTCACAATGTTCCACATTCTATAAGGAGGGGGTTTGGCTTAATTCCATTGTTGCTTTTTGTAGCCTTTATTCCAAGACTGTTTCCATAATAAAGAAGTTATTGGTTTAGCCATTTTAATGATGGTTATAAGTTAGAATATATTATGTATGGGAATACCTTCCAGCATCCATTTCCCCTCTATTGTTTAGGATTAAAACTGTTAAAACGGACCATAAACATATTTTTACTCCAATTTTGTCTCTGGTTTCAGAGCTTAAAACATTAGGGTTATTTTTGGGGGGGGGATTTCTTTTGTTCCTTCTGCTTCATAAAAGGCTTCTTCTGGCTTGCAGATGAATTTCTTCGTAATATTTATTACATCAGACATAAATGAGAAGTTCCCTTTTAAATTTGTGGTAGAACTGTATCCTTAATCTGCACTTAGATTGCATGACTGGGTTCACACATGCAGTATATGATGTCTGTAAGAGAGCATGCATTTCTACAGAAGCTGCAGATTGTTTTCCATGCAGTTTTATCGTCACCGATTTGACAAGCATTTAAGTGTACTATAACATTGTCCTAGCGTCTTCAATGCAGGCTCCTGATGCTCCACATAACCTATTTCATCAAGGTTTTTAGAAGTGGTGTGAAAATATAGCCTTGGCTGAAGTTGGCCAATGCCAACAAATAAAAACCCGAATCAAATATTATAGAAGTGAAGATAATAATTGACGTTTTGGAAATAAAACAAAATGTTCATACTACATACCTGGGAACATCAATAAATAACTGGCTTATGTGCTCTTTTCATTTTGCATTTGTGTTTCACAACTTTTCAGTTCTATACATTGTGACCATGTAACATAAGAAGGAACATAAAAAGTTCTCCATATAAACAAGGGGATAAGTCTATATTCACTTTTGTAATTGCTCCTATGAGCAAAATAACAAGCAGAGAAACTAAATTTAACTAGTGGACAATTTTACTAGTGAAATGAATAGTATAGCTCCTCGTGTAACAATGTTACCAATCTTATAGTAAATTCGGTGTGCCAGTGCTGAGAAATCAAGCTGTGAAACCACAAATGTACTTCGAGACTGATTTGCATGTGGCTTTAAAGCTTGATTTCTCAGCACTTGCACTTTGGATTACTGAACTAGTATCATGTTTGTTGTACTAGAACCTCGACAGCCATACCTAGTTTTATTGGTAAAATCTGTCTGGCAAGATTCATTACTAGTGATGAGCGAGTGTGCTCATTACTCCATCTAGCATTGGATTTTAAGGCCCTGTGCGCACGCTGCGGTTTTGCTGCATGAATTGCTGCAGATATTGTTCATAACCTTTCTGCAGTCATTCCCCAGCAAAACCTATGGTAAAAATGGTGTGCGCACACTGCGTTTTTTTCCCCCCCACAGGTTTTGCTGCAGAATTTCTGCAGAAAAAAGAATGAGCATATCACTTTTCTGCAGGTACCTGTGGTTTTTGCCACAGATAATGGTAAAAACCACAGGGACCAACCCGCAGTAAAACGCCCACATTTTTGCCGCGGGTGCTGTATTCTGCCAGAGGGTGCGGATTTTTCTTAAGAAAAGTCCATTTGCTAGTGCGCACATAGCCTTAAACTGTTCCAGTTTCCCATTGACTTCCATTATACTAGGTACTCGAGACGCACTCGAAAACCCTGATGCTCGATTGAGTAACTATTCATTATGTAACCAAAATCAGTGGCACTTGACAGACCCCAGTCCAGTATCTATCATGTCCATTACAGGAAAAAATGACTCAGTATATTGCAGTATTTTGGGCTGAACCCACAAAGGAGGCTCCAAACAGCCTCAAGTGCAAATGTGAACATACCAAAGCTGTAATACCAGACAACTGTAGGCAAGTGGGATGGGAGAACAAAATTTTTTTTTTTTTTCTTTACTTTTGAACTGCAATGTAAAGGTTGGTACAGATTTTGTATCTATTAACTAAACATGCAATACTTCTAGGAGAGAATACCTCTGGTATATTAAGAGACTATTCCAAAACCTTGTATGCAATCTCAAAAATACCTACATTTATCTCATGTTGGGTATTTTTAAAAAAAATATATAATTTCAAGGAATGGTTTAAAAAAAAATCATTTGACTCTACCATTTGATCACTGTACATATTACATTTACTTTAAAGCAATCTGGCTTTAAAATGTATCCGAAGTACCAGAAAGCCAGTAGCACGTGTCTACTGTTCAATACTGATTTCCATGTACCTTAAGTGATACTGGTATTTACTCTGAATTTGCTGTATGACTTGGGTCAGATGTTTTATCATAACCACTTCTAACAGTTACTTCTGTAAATGAGATCCCGCTCAGAATTGTAGTTCTCCCACTATTAAAGGTGTATCTGTATTCGGTTTCTCTCTTTCTTATAGGACAGAGAAAAGACTTGCAGACCTGATTTATAAAAACCTACAATACACCTGCTATTACTGAACTTGTATTGAGTAATTGTGGGGCTCCCATTTGTGCACGGCACAAAATTCAAGAGACATTGCAGAAAATGCAGAAGATCTTTCCTAGCCGTTTCATGAAGCACAAGACTTGGCATAGTGTTCCGGTGCATGGGTAATTGATTTTAGATTAGATTGCAGAAGGAGGCTCTAAGGCTACATGCGCATGCTGCGGTTTTTTGCTGCGTTTTTGGCTGCAGTTTTGTCAGAACTTTTTCTGACATTTGACTTCCCAGCAAGGTCTGAGAAGTCAGATTTACTATGCGCACATTGTAGTTTGTCAGCGTTTTGTCAAAAGTTTGTGACAAAAAAATGCAGCATGTTCATTCTTCCTGCGTTTTTGTCAACATTTGTCACAAAAACGCAGCAAAAATGCATGTTGTGAAAAACGCACCGAAAACGCACCTACAATTACAAGCATTTTTTGTGACATTTCCAGGCTCTCTTGATAAGGTGCAGTTTTGGCTGCAGTTTTGGTTGCAGTTTGTGAACACAAAAAGATGCAGCGTGCTCATGTAGCCTAAACCTATGGTACATGTTCATCTGAGTGGTTTTTAAATGTTTTTAAAAATCCTAGATGTCTGCAACATGTTTTGTGTAAATATTACGTGGGCCCAAGAACAATGATATTCTTTGCTCAAATAACGATACATTTTCCTAAACCGCCTATTAAATGACTGCCAATTAGTGGTCATTTAACCTTTTTGCACCAGAGCCTGTTTTTGCCTTCATGACCGGGCCAAATTTTTCATTTGACCAGTGTCACTTTGACAGGTTATAACTCTGGAACACTTCAATGGATCCTTGTGGTTCTGAGATTTTTTTTTCTTTTCCCCATGACCTAGCGGTGAAATTAAGACTATTGTGAAGTACAGTGAAATTAACACACTTGTGAAGTATAGTATCTTATTGCTTTGTGTAAATATTGGAAATTTGGTAATTTTCAAATTTTGAATTTTTATTCCCTTTAAACTAGTTATATCAGACAAGATGGTTAGGAAATATTTCCCACATGTCTACTTTACATCAGCAGAATTTTTTTGAAAATAGATTTTTTTTTTATTAGGAAGTTAGAAGGGTTCAAAGTTTATTGGCAATTACTCGTTATTCCAACAAAATTTACAAAACAATCTTTTTAGGGACCACATCACATTTGAAGTGACTGGGAGCACAAGGTGGCAGAAAATACCCAAAATGATACCATTCTAAAGACTGCACCCTTCAAACTACTCAAAAACACATCCAAAAAGTTTATTAACCCTTTAGGGGCTTCACAGGACCTAAAGCAATGTGGAAGAAAAAAAAAAAAGATAACTTTTACTTTTTCCCACACAAATGTTAGCCTCACATTTTACGTTTTCACAAGGGTAACAGGAGAAAATGCACTGTACAAGTTAGTTGCTCTTTGATTTTTGATACTCTAAATGTGGTGGAAATCTACTGTTTGTGCGCATGGCAGTGATAGTAAGGGAAGGCGTGCCGTTTGAATTGTAGAAAGCAAAATTAAGAATAGATTGTGGACACAATGTCGCATTTGGAGAGCTATGTGTTTTTGTGGGGAAAGTTGACGTTTCTTTTGGCACATAAAAATGTTTGGTCGTGGGTTTTTTTTTTATTATACTTAGTAGGTAGAATTAACATGAAACAGCACTTCAGATTTTTTTATTTTTTTTTTATTAATTTTACTTTGTCCCTATATAGGACTTTAATTTTTCTTAGTCTGATGACTGGTCTAAGGCATAGCCAGGCCCTTTTGCAGAGTTAGAGGGGGTGCTACTGCAAAAAATAAAAAAGGAAGCCTGATAGCAGTATGTGCAGTAGTCTTGTTATCTTAAAGAACCATATTAGCAATTTTTGGTTGCGAGTTAATATGCTTTTCATTTTTTTTCTCCATGCTATGCACACTACTATGTTGCTATACTTTGCGCTACAATAATGCAGGTTCTATCAAGATAATGGTGGAGAAAACCTTGGTGGCCATATCTAGGTTTGCACAAGAACTATATTTCTACAGAGCGTTTGTCTATCAAATCACTGTAGCTGGAGATCAAGCTGAAGGCTGTTAAACCCTAATACTGCAAGTTAAAGCAAGATAACAGTGGAGAAGACCCTAGTGGACCTATCTAGGCTTGAAAATGATAAATCTTCCTACTAAGCATTCATCCATCAAGTCAAGTTGCCATGGTTTGACACTGAGCTGAAGGCTGGTAAATAATAATGATAATGCAGGTTCAATCAAAATAACGGTGGAAAAAGAACCTATTCACCTATCTAAGATCGATCTTCCTACAGAGTGTTAGTTTATCAAGTCGCCATGGCTTGAGATCGAGCTGAAAGCTGTTAAATTATAATAATAATAATGCAGGTTCAATCAAGATAATGACACGCCCGCCCCAGGGCTTTAGGCGATACTCGGAACCGGGCCGCACTAGTCCGGGGATGTCAGTGGTGGCGGGGCCTGACTCAATGACCCTGGTGGTGTCTTTAAATAAAGGGGATGATGATTATATTACAGTGGAATAAAGTTTGTGACGCCACCTGTGGTTTTGTGGCTATGTGGACTGCGCTGCGTGTTTCCCGGGGCAGGTGGTGATGCCGCAGCTGAGGTATTATTGCTCACCACAGGTAGAGTGAGGCCCCGAGATAACCGTTGATTAAATGAAAGGTACATGAGGGCAGGCTGTGACGTAGGAGAAATGGAGACGACACCGTGGCTTTGCAATAACAGTCTTTTACTCACTGTACCGATTCTCAGTTAACAGCCAGATTAGTTCACTACGATATGCTGGGATCCTCAGAGATGGGCAACCACCGATCCTGAATAAGTCTGAGGCAAGTACCGGTTCTCCTTTTTGTTTGCTTTTCCTGGCCGTCTCTCTGCGCTGACTTTCTCCCTCCTGTCCTGCGCCTCCGCACACAGTACCCTGAGCCACGGGCTGCGGACTAGCAATCGGACATCTGCTTGCCTGGCTCCCTCTGGGGACCTTCAAAGTAATTTCTGCCTGCCTGGCTCCCTGGTCCTCTGGCCCCCTTCCAGCAGATTTGTGTGCTGCTTGTGGCGCAAAGGTGCGTACTGACACCATGGCCTCCGGTGTTACAAGGAAGTCCTAAAGTATCGTCCTAGCCTAGGGACCAGGACCCCATTTGCGACTAATCCCTTCACTTCGAGCTACTGTCTGGGAAACGTGACTATAGGGGTATCTGACACACTACCCCTAAGTCACTGGGATCCTTTCTTCCATCTCCTCAGAGTTGATCAGGACCCCTGGGGTCCTCATCCCTGGTTGGTGTCCTGACTGATTCTGCTAACTGCCAATTTTCAAACTTGGCTCTGCCCATTTTACCTCAGAAAGATCACCCACTAAGCTCCACCCCCTGGATCGTTCTAGAGACCGTGCCAAAACCAGACAACTGGTCGCTAAGCATTAATGGGACCCACCCCGGCCCTGATCTAATGTGGGAGCTAATAATTGGATGTCTGCAGGTTTTTGGTGCGTGAACCGATAGATGGCCTTTTTCTTACCCAGGATGGGGCACCAAACCTCTGACTGAGGTGCAGTACCTCTGTGGTGATGGTAGCCTCAGGGGTGCCACACTAATGGTGTAGAAGACCCTGATTGACCTATCAATGCTTGCTCAAGATCAATATCCCTACAGAGCATTCATCCAACAAGTCGCCATGGCTCGAGATCAAGCTGAAATCTGTTAAATTATTATTATAATAATTTATAATATTATAATTATAATATTGCAGGTTCAATCAAGATAACACTGGAGAAGACCCTAGTGGACCTATCTAGCATTGCACAAGATTGATTTCCTACAGAGCTTTCATCCATCTAGTCGCCATGGCTCGAGATCAAGCTAAAGGCCGTTAAATAATAAAAAAAATGCAGTTTAATGCATTATTTACTTATACCTGTAGTTAGATATTCCTAAGAAAGAACATTTGCCAGCAGTCAATAAGCTTTAATCTGCCACATCTACTGAGTGACTGGCTGCTTATTGATTGATTGCACAAAGTTATAGGAAATCCTTGCCTAAAACAATTTACTGTCTAAAATGAATTAATTGCCATCCATTAAATTAATTATACCGAACAGGCATTTCCTTAGATTAAGCACAGAAACTACACTTGGCTTCGCCGATGTAGTGTATGATATTTAGCCAAAGGTAAATTATCTAGTGAAGGAGAAAAGCCCTGTAGGGTAAGTTCACATATAGACGATTTGCTGCATACTCTTCTGTGTCATCTATATGTAGATTTTACTTTTTACATTGCAAAGGGTGAATTTCCTGATGAGTTCCTCACTTATTTGGGCAGAAATTTTCAGGAACCCGGATAGCTTGGTTGAAATCTTATTAATTTTAACTAGTACTGTATTATATTGCATATTCCTCACACCGAAATCTGTGGAAAAAAAACTCCACACCAAATATTTATTTATATATATATATATATATATATACACAGTTAGGTCCAGAAATATTTGGACAGTGACACAAGTTTTGTTATTTTAGCTGTTTACAAAAACATGTTCAGAAATACAATTATATATATAATATGAGCTGAAAGTGCACACTCCCAGCTGCAATATGAGAGTTTTCACATCCAAATCGGAGAAAGGGTTTAGGAATCATAGCTCTGTAATGCATAGCCTCCTCTTTTTCAAGGGACCAAAAGTAATTGGACAAGGGACTCTAAGGGCTGCAATTAACTCTGAAGGTGTCTCCCTCGTTAACCTGTAATCAATGAAGTAGTTAAAAGGTCTGGGGTTGATTACAGGTGTGTGGTTTTGCATTTGGAAGCTGTTGCTGTGACCAGACAACATGTGGTCTAAGGAACTCTCAATTGAGGTGAAGCAGAACATCCTGAGGCTGAAAAAAAAGAAAAAATCCATCAGAGAGATAGCAGACATGCTTGGAGTAGCAAAAACAACAGTCGGGTACATTCTGAGAAAAAAGGAATTGACTGGTGAGCTTGGGAACTCAAAAAGGCCTGGGCGTCCACGGATGACAACAGTGGTGGATGATCGCCGCATACTTTCTTTGGTGAAGAAGAACCCGTTCACAACATCAACTGAAGTCCAGAACACTCTCAGTGAAGTAGGTGTATCTGTCTCTAAGTCAACAGTAAAGAGAAGACTCCATGAAAGTAAATACAAAGGGTTCACATCTAGATGCAAACCATTCATCAATTCCAAAAATAGACAGGCCAGAGTTAAATTTGCTGAAAAACACCTCATGAAGCCAGCTCAGTTCTGGGATAAGTATTCTATGGACAGATGAGACCAAGATCAACCTGTACCAGAATGATGGGAAGAAAAAAGTTTGGAGAAGAAAGGGAACGGCACATGATCCAAGGCACACCACATCCTCTGTAAAACATGGTGGAGGCAACGTGATGGCATGGGCATGCATGGCTTTCAATGGCACTGGGTCACTTGTGTTTATTGATGACATAACAGCAGACAAGAGTAGCTGGATGAATTCTGAAGTGTACCAGGATATACTTTCAGCCCAGATTCAGCCAAATGCCGCAAAGTTGATCGGACGGCGCTTCATAGTACAGATGGACAATGACCCCAAGCATACAGCCAAAGCTACCCAGGAGTTCATGAGTGCAAAAAAGTGGAACATTCTGCAATGGCCAAGTCAATCACCAGATCTTAACCCAATTGAGCATGCATTTCACTTGCTCAAATCCAGACTTAAGACGGAAAGACCCACAAACAAGCAAGACCTGAAGGCTGCGGCTGTAAAGGCCTGGCAAAGCATTAAGAAGGAGGAAACCCAGCGTTTGGTGATGTCCATGGGTTCCAGACTTAAGGCAGTGATTGCCTCCAAAGGATTCGCAACAAAATATTGAAAATAAAAATATTTTTTTTGGGTTTGGTTTATTTGTCCAATTACTTTTGACCTCCTAAAATGTGGAGTGTTTGTAAAGAAATGTGTACAATTCCTACAATTTCTATCAGATATTTTTGTTCAAACCTTCAAATTAAACGTTACAATCTGCACTTGAATTCTGTTGTAGAGGTTTCATTTCAAATCCAATGTGGTGGCATGCAGAGCCCAACTCGCGAAGATTGTGTCACTGTCCAAATATTTCTGGACCTAACTGTATATATATATATATATATATATATATTTATTTATTGATATGCAAATCCGTAAAGGAAAGGACACAGAGACAGCTCTCTGCACGCTGTGTTGGCACCCCCCCACACAATAGGACTAAGGGCTTGAGAAAAAAGGGACTTAAAGTGCCAAGTAACATAAAAAATGGAGCCCAAATCATATTTCATGCATATGAAATAAGTTTTATTAGCGAGAAGAAATACACAGGGGTCACAGGTTGATATATAAAAATATCTATAAATATCATGGGATCAGTGAAAAGTAATGAGGAGAAAGAAAAAGGCACAGAAATTCCCTTTCAAGTTGGTAAAAAAAAGTGTTAGGGGATGTGCGCACGTGTGCGTATTGCATGCAGTTACGCTGCGTTCTGCACCGCAGCATAACTGCATGCGTCCTGCGTCCCCTGCACAATCTATGGAGATTGTGCAGGAGCCGTGCGCACGTGGCCTATTAGAACGCAGCGATTCGGCTGCTGCCCGAATCGCTGCGTTCTAAGAAGTGACATGTCACTTCTTTCGTGCGATTTGCATGCTGTCTATAGGAAGAGGCAGCATGCGCTTCAGAACGGAGCTTTTCAGCTGCGCTCTGAAGCGCACCTTTTAGGTGCGGTGCAGAGCGCACACGTGCGCACATAGCCTTAGTACTCATATGATAGACCTGAATGGGTTAAACCTAATGAAGGTGTGGAAGTGCATCCCATGAGAGTCTTCATATAAAGTGCATAAGTGCTTTAATTCAGGGATAAAAAGTAACTCCAAAAGGTTGGAGAAAACTAAAACCACACAGAGTAATACTTACCCATTAGGTACTTATTAAAGGTGAATGAACGCTCCCCTACACGTCTTGCTAGGGCTTCATAAGGAAGATAATATATATATATATATATATATGTATGTATATATATATATATATATATATATATATATATGTATATATATATATATATATATATACATATATATATATATATATATATATAAAATGAACATATAGTTAAGTGATCATAAACCTTGGCTATCTGTTGGCCATACACAAGCTCGATTATCTCATAAGCATGGAAGGCAAGAATAGAGTTGTGTATTTCCTACAACCAAAAATCCAGCAGTGTTGGATTTTCTCAAGATGCATTTTTGATGCAATAAATTATTGGACGTAGTGGTCAGAATGTAAGACATCTTTAGTATCGTACTACACATACCGCTGTACAGCCCATTCCTAATAGAGCGGGGAAGCATAGAAGTCACAGTGGCTGCTTTAGTCAGTGGGATACAGGTACCTGAAGTATTTTCAAATCAACAAGTATTAAGATAAAAGTACACTCATACATAGTGTGGGTACCAATATAGAATATACATGGATGAACACTTTGGAGGTATCAGGTATATACTGTATCACTTGTAGGTTCCAATGTGTATAATGGAAAAAGAAAATATATCACTAGTGTTGAACGAGTAGTTGACTGTTCGTACTCACTATTCTGTTAGCGAGTACTGGCCGCTACTCGCATATTTGTTACAAGTAGTGGGCGCAATGTAAGTCAATGGGAAATTCTAAGTAGCGAGTAACCCGAAAGCTGTACTATTTGCTACTTGAACGAAAAGTACGGCTTTCGGGTTACTCGCTACTCAGCGAGTATTTCCCATTGACTTACATTGCGCCCGCTTCTCGTATCGAATATGCAAGTAGCGGACAGTTCTTGCTAAGAGCATAGTTAGTTGATGACCATAGTTGATGGTTGCTTACTCACCCCAGTCTCACAAGCTCATTGCCTTGGAGTAACCCTCGACTCTGCTCTATCCTTCAAGCCACACATCCAAGCCCTCTTCAACTCATGCCGATTACAACTCAAAAATATCTCCCGGATCCGTGCTTTCCTTAACCAAGAATCTGCAAAAACATTAGTGCATGCCCTCATCATCTCCCGCCTCGACTACTGCAACCTCCTGCTCTGTGGCCTCCCTTCCAACACTCTTGCACCCCTCCAATCTATCCTAAACTCTGCGGCCCACTTAATCCACCTCTCCCCTCGCTACTCCCCAGCCTCACCACTCTGCCAATCCTTTCACTGGCTTCCCATCGCCCAACGACTGCAGTTCAAAACATTAACCATGACATACAAAGCCATGCACAACCTGTCTCCTCCCTACATCTGTGACCTAGTCTCCCGGTACCTACCTGCACGCAACCTCAGTTCCTCACAAGATCTCCTCTGCTCCTCTCTTATCTCCTCTTCCCACAATCGCGTACAAGATTTCTCCCGTGCATCCCCCATACTCTGGAATGCTCTACCTCAGCACATCAGACTCTCCACTACCGTGGAAAGCTTCAAAAGGAACCTCAAGACCCACCTCTTCCAACAAGCCTACAACCTACAATAGCCCTCAGTCCAGTAGACCACTGCGCAACCAGCTCTGTCCTCACCTATTGTACCATCACCCATTCCCTGTAGACTGTGAGCCCTCGCAGGCCGGGTCCTCTCTCCTCCTATACCAGTCTGTTTTGTACTGTTAATGATTGTTGTACGTATACCCTCTCTCACTTGTAAAGCGCCATGGAATAAATGGCGCTATAATAATAAATAATAATAATAATAATAGTATAGTCAACTACTCGTTGAACACTATATATAACGTATGCATGTATTGCCTCCTAGTGGCCACTAAATAGATGACAGCCTGTAACTTTTTAGCAGTCAACTATTTCACAGCAATATCTTTCTGCTTTTTTATAGCAAATTTCACCATGTAAAAATGAACATTTGGTAAATAATTCTAAAAATGTTTTTCTTTTGCAGGTATAGTTTGAAAAAAAAATCCCAAAACAATAGGCAAAGTGGATTCACTGTGATATGCAGAATGAGATCGGCGGTACATGACACAGAAGGAAAAAACACCAAAGGAGAATTCTTGTGCCGTGCAATACAGTGTCAACTCTGTTATGTTGGTGGCTTTTTCACATGAACGGCTCTTTTCAGGTCTTTCCACTACATTTCTAAAGCATTAAGGTCAGGACTATGACTTGGACGCTACAGAACTATGACTTATTTAACCCCTTCACACCCCAGGGCCTGGTTTTCACCTTCCTGATCAGGCCATTTTTTAAAATTCTGACCAGTGACGCCATCTGAGGTTACAACTCTTGGATGCTTCAACAGATCCCAGTGATTCTCAGATTGATTTTTCATGACATATTGTACTTCATGTTAGTATTGGACGATATTTTTTGTTCTTATTTGTGAAAATAATGGAAAATTTTGCAATATTCAAACATTAAATTTTATGTCCTGAAACCAGTCATGTCACACAAAATAGTTAATAAATAACATTTCCTACATGTCTACTTTACATCAGCACAATTTTTAAAACATATTTTTTTTTTACAAAACCATTTTTTATGGCCACATCACATTTGAAGCGACTGTGAGGGACCTTGTGACAGATAATACCCAAAAGTGACGCCATTCGAAAAACTGCACCCCTCAAAGTGCTCAAAACCACATGCAAGACGTTTTTAAACCCTTCAGGTATTTCACACGAACTAAAGTAATGTGGAAGAAAAAAATGAACATTTTATTTTTTTCCCCACAAGAATATTTTACTTAAGCCCCAAATTTTAACAGGAGAAAATGCACAGTACAGTTTTATGTGCAATTTGTCCTGAGTACGCCAGTACTCCATAAGTGGTGGAAGACTACTATTTTGGCGCACAGCAGGGCTCAGAAAGGAAGGAGGCCATTTGACTTTTGGAACAAAAACTTGACTGGAATCTTAGAGGATGCCATGTCACTAAACCTTTCAAGGAATTTATTCAGATGTTTGGTGAGTACCTTGAACCCCCAGGTTCTTCACAGAATTTTATAATATTCAGAAGTGAAAATAAAAACATACATTTTTACCAAAAATATGTTGCTTTTGCCCCAAATGTTTCATTTTCATAAGGGTAACAGGAGAAAATACACTGTACAATTTGCTTTGAAATTTCTCGTGAGTATGGCGATCCTCCATATGTAATGCAAAACTACTGTTTAAGAGCATGACAGAGCTCAGACGGGAAGGAACGCCATATTGGAGTGCACCTTTAGTTAGAATGATATCCGGGTGCCACGTCACATTGGTAGAGCCCTTGACATGTCAGAATAGCAGACCCCCACAAATGACCCCATTTTGCAAATGATACCAATCAATGAACTGATCTGGTGGTGCAATGAGCATATTGATATCACAGGTATGTCCCTGAATTTTATACCATTGGGTGGTGAAGAAAGAATAATTACAATTTTTTCACTAAAATGTTGTTTTAGCCCAAAACGTTTATAAGCGCTAATAAGAATAAAATGGACAATACAGTTTGTTGTGTCATTTTCCCTGAGTGTGCCAACATCCTCCATGCGATCGGGAATTACTTTTGAGATACAGTGTAAAGCTGAGAAGGGAAGGAGCGCAATATTGGACTTCAGGTTTTGCAGTAATGATTTGTGGGTGCCATGTCACATTGGTAGAGCCCCTGAGGTGCCAGAACAGCAGAAATTCCCTATAAGTGATTTCATTTTACATACTGCACCCCTCAATGAATTAATCTAGGTGTGCAGTGAGCAAATTGACACCACAGGTGTGTCACAAAAATTTACATATTTTATATATTGGGTGGCAAAGAAAAAATAATTACATCTTTACCACTAAATCTTCATTTTTACTTCTAAAATGTTTTATCCCTAGATTCACAATTTACACATGGGGAATAGGTAAAAAGGGTACCATAATGTGTTACACAATTTCTCATGAACGTGGCAATACCCCATGGGGCTCAGGAGGATCAGTGCCATTTGATTTTTGGAGCACAGATTTTCCTAAAATAGTTTGTAGAGGACCTAAGTGCTAGAACAACAGAAACCCCCTCAAGGCTGGACTCAGAAAAGCGTATGGCATCCGAAGCGACATGTTGATGACTCCCGGCTCAGGGTCTGCTGCGAGCGTGAGCCGAGTGTTATGCGACTATGACCCGATCCTGCAATCAGGTCACAGCTGTGAAGCTGAGGACGGGCGCTGCGGAGGAGAGGGAGGGGTTAATTCCCCCCCATCTCCTCCATTGTCAGCCTGTGCGTATATTGCACTGCACTGGGATAACATCCGAGTGCAGTCCGATGTATCTCTCGCACCCATTCACTTGAATGGGTGTGAGGGATGTGGCTCTAGCAGAAAATCGCAGCATGCTGACGCTTTTCTCGTATCCAGAATCTGGATACGAGAAAAGCTGACTAACTGCTCTCCCTCATTGACTAACATAGGTCCGAGTGCAATGCGAGATTGTCTCGCATTGCACTCGTCCAATTTTCACGCTCGTGTGAGCGTACCCTTAGTGACCACATTTGGGAAATTAAAACCCTCTGGAAATCATCTACCGGTGTATTGACAATGTAATCTCTGGAAAACACCCATGGTGTCAAACGCAGTGAATGTTGCAGAGTTATAAATTGCAAATGTCTTTGTAGTGCCCATACATTATGCCTAACTTGTGCTTGTGGAGACACACACCTTATAAATTAAGTGGGCTCTCCTCACTACACCAATGCCGAACATGTGGTTGCTAACTGTGGTTTAGGCACATTGTGGTGCTCAGAAGGAAGTGGGGCATTTAGATTTGAGAGCACACATTTTGCTGGTTTTCTTTTTGGGGAACCATAGTCCTTTTCCAGAGCCGTTGTGCTACCAGTAATGAGGAAGCCCCCTATATTTTCTTTAACAGAGGACATGAGTGGGGACCTGTGTTTGTGTGTAGTGAGTTGAATGCTGTTTGGTGGCAATTTGAGGTATAGAACATTTTGGATAATTTCACATTTATCCTGTGCCCTATGCTGAGTACTTTCATCAGGGTTTCCATCAACATTTCCAAATTACTTGATTCAGTTGAAACCGCCGACGGATCCATTCACTAATTAGTTAGCAGTATTACTCTGGACTCTGTTTGGCCTATGTATGTCGGTATCATTCTTTCCACTTGTAAAAAGGCGTGTGAAAAAAACAGTCTCCGAGAGACTACAAGCCAGACAGGCATTCAAAGTGACATCCTCTGGTTCATTAACAGGGAATTTTCCATTGGGAATTTTGCCTGAATTTCAATTTTCAGAGATTTACATATAAATCCCGATATAAGTGCTTAGCCAGGGGTGCAGTAGAAATGTAAGCCGTGCCACATACTGAGATTTTTTGGGAGGCAAAATTAAAAAAAATGAATAGCATTTGAAGAATTGTTTTTATTACTATTTTTTACTCCGTTCACCTTGTGGTGTAAGTGATAGGGCGGCTTTATTCCTCAAGTCAGTACGGTTAGAGCAATACCAGTTTTATATATATATATGTTTCTTTGTCGCTCTATTGGGAGACCCAGACAATTGGGTGTATAGCTACTGCCTCCGGAGGCCACACAAAGTATTACACTTAAAAGTGTAAGGCCCCTCCCCTTCTGCCTATACACCCCTCGTGGGATCACGAGCTCCTCAGTTTTCATGCTTTGTGCGAAGGAGGCACACATACATGCATAGCTCCACTGTTTAGTCAGCAGCAGCTGCTGACTATGTCGGTTGGAAGAAAAGAGAGCCCATACTAGGGCCCCCAGCATGCTCCCTTCTCACCCCACTTTTTGTCGGCGGTGTTTGTTAAGGTTGAGGTACCCATTGCGGGTACGGAGGCTGGAGCCCACATGCTGCTTTCCTTCCCCATCCCCTTAGGGCTCTGGGTGAAGTGGGATCCTATCGGTCTCCAGGCACTGAGGCCGTGCTCCATCCACAGCCCCTGGGAATCTGCTGGACATGGAGCGGAGTATCTTCAGGGACATGGCCCTGCTACGTTGAGGTACTCTGTGTCCCCGTGGGGACCGCGCACAGACACACGGCAGCACTGCTGGGTGTGTTAGTGCGCCAGGGACGGCGGCGCTGCCCGCACTGGTGCCATCGCACACTACAGCGTAGCTGGGTGTGTTAGAGTATTGGGGGACTACCGCGCTAACCGCCGCTGCCATTTTATCTCAGGCGCGGCTGGGACTTGTGGTGCGCCGGGGACTTCCGCGCCGACCAGGGCTTATATGCCGGCCGCGCTTATCACTCTAGTCCCCGGCTTGTGCGGCCTAGTCTCACTTCGTTACCGCCCACAGGCCTGCCAGTCAGGGTATGGGCGTGACGCTGCACAGCACGGCAGCGCTGAGAGCTGGAGTATGCTTTGCATACTCCACCCCTCTCACTGTGTACACTGTGAAACCGGATTCCCGCACTTTCTAGGGCACGCCCACGGCCTCCTCCTCTACACAGGACGCCGGCAGCCATTCATGTCAGTTTTTTTCTGTGGCTGAGAAAAGAGACAAGTTTGGGAAGACCCTGGCAGGGATTCTGATGGTCACACAACCGCTGTGAGCGGGCGGTAAGCAGCACCTGTGGTGCTGACCCCACTAGTGCCGAAGTGCACATATAGATATATGCTTGTACGCTATACATTGCACTGTTCGGTCGCACTTTTGTATTTTGGCTATATACCCTCCTTGATTGTTCGGGGGAGATAACAGCATATCGTCTGGGTAAAACAAGGGTGCAGAAGCACATGTTTTCTATGCAGCCTGTACAGCATGTACGGCTATACTGCCGGCAGGTTACACGGACCCCCATTGTATGCAATGCTCGGCCCCTGTGACACATACTCAGCCGGAGTCTCTGCTAATGGTCCAGGTGATGGGGACGGAGTTTGCAGTATTTACTGACAGACTTTCTGAGCCTATGGCTATGATACTAGAAGCCTTGCAGTCCAGACAAGTCTCTCAGACCATGGGCACTGTTGATTCATTGCCCCCTGGTCCCCTCCCCCCCCCCCCCCCCCCCGTTGGTGCAACAAGGTGCTCCGGGAGTGTCTCATGGATCCCAAAGTGAGGGGTCTGACTCGGACCGCAGTCCCAGACCCCCTAAGCGACCTCGCTGGGAGCATCCCTCGACATCACCGCATGATTCAGGGTCTCAGCATGGGGACTCTCTCTATGATGAGACGGAGGTATCTGATCAGGATTCTGATCCTGAGAACGTTCTCTACCTGGATACTCCTGATTGTGACACCGTAGTGAACGATCTTACGGCGTCCATCAATCAAATGTTGTTTTTTTCTCCCTCAGCCCCTACGCCTGAGGAGTCAGCTTCTCAGCAGGAGAAGTTCCGTTTCAGGTTCCCCAAGCGTACATTGAGTACGTTTTCTGGATCACTCTGACTTCAGGGAAGCAGTCCAGAACCACCAGGCTTGTCCAGATATCCTTTTTTCCAAGCGACTTAAGGATACACGTTATCCCTTCCCTTTTGACGTTGTCAAGGGCTGGGTTCAGTGTTTCAATGTGGACCCTCCTATCTCCAGCGGCTTAATCCTTAGTTGCAGTGGAAGATATGGTTTCACTCAAAGATGCCGCTGACAGACAGATGGAGCTCTGGTTGAAATCCATCTATGAAGCTATTGGCGCGTCTTTTGCTCCAGCTTTCGCAGCAGTCTGGGCGCTCCAAGCGGTCTCAGCGGCTCAAGCGCAAATTGAGGCAGTCACACGTACGTCTGCGCCGCAGACTGCGTCTTTACCTTCTCCAACGTCAGCGTTTGCGTCATACGCCATTAATGCTGTCCTGGACTCGGCGAGCCGGAAGGCACTTGCGTCCGACAATTCAGTGGTAATACGCAGAGCCTTGGGGTTGCGGGAATGGAAGACAGATTCTGCTTCCAAAGAAGTGCTTCACCAGTTTGCCAATCTCCGGCGACCGCTGGTTTAGTGAGCGTCTGGATGAAATCATCAAACAATCCAAGGGAAAGGATACATCCTTTCCTCAGGCTAAACCGAACAGACCCCAACAGAGGAGGGGACAGTCGAGGTTTCGGTCCTTGCGGGGCGCGGGCAGGTTCAATTCTCCTCGTCCAAAAGGCCTCAGAAAGATCAGACGTATTCCGATTCATGGCGGCCTAAATCACGTCCTAAAAAGACCGCCGGAGGTAAAAACCGCCACCAAGGCGGCTTCCTCATGACTTTCGGTCTCCTCACACCGCATCCTCGGTCGGTGGCAGGCTCTCCCGCTGTTGCGACACCTGGCTGCCACAGGTAAAAGACCGTTGGGTGAGAGACATTCCGTCTCACGGTTACAGGATAGAGTTCTACTCTCGTCCTCCGACTCGATTCTTCAGAACATCTCCGTCCCCCGAGAGAGCCAAGGCTCTCAGGCAGGCGGTGTGCACTCTGCAGGCAGAAGGAGTGGTGGTCCCGGTTCCTTTTCAGCAACAGGGGCACGGTGTTTACTCCAATGTGTTTGTGGTCCCAAAATATGACGGGTTTTTCCGTCCGGGCAACAGACACGTAAAAACCAGGCGGTTTCGGATGGAATCCCTCCGCTCCGTCATCGCCTCAATGTCTCAAGGAGATTTCCTAGCATCAATAGACATCAAGGATGCTTATCTCCACGTGCCGATTGCTCCAGAGCACCAGCGTTTTCTACGCTTCGTTATAGGAGGCGAACACCTTCAGTTCGTAGCTCTCCCTTTCGGGCTGGCGACAGCCCCACGGGTCTTCACCAAGGTCATGGCAGCAGTAGTAGCAGTCCTGCACTCGCAAGGTCACTCTGTGATCCCGTATTTGGACGATCTACTTGTCAAGGCACCCTCTCAAGAGGCATGCCAACACAGCCTGAACGTTGCGCTGGAGACTCTCCAGAGTTTCGGGTGGATCGTTAACTTTTCAAAGTCAAATCTAACCCCGACCCAATAGCTAACATATCTTGGCATGGAGTTTCAAACTCTCTCACCGATAGTGAAGATTCCGCTGGACAAACAGCGTTCTCTACAGACAGGGGTGTGATCTCTCCTTCAAGGCCAGTCGCACCCCTTGAGACGCCTCATGCACTTCCTAGGGAAGATGGTAGCAGCAATGGAGGCAGTCCCTTTCGCGCAGTTTCACTGCGTCCACTACAATGGGACATTCTTCGCCAATGGGACGGGAAGTCGACGTCCCTCGACAGAGACGTCTCCCTTTCTCAGGTGGCCAAGGAATCTCTTCGGTGGTGGCTTCTTCCCACCTCATTGTCAAAAGGAAAGTCGTTCCTACCCCCATCCTGGGCGGTAGTCACGACAGACGCGAGTCTATCGGGGTGGGGAGCAGTGTTTCTCCACCACAGGGCTCAAGATACGTGGACTCAGGAAGAGTCCATCCTTCAGATCAATGTTCTGGAAATCAGAGCAGTGTATCTTGCCCTACAAGCCTTCCAGCAGTGGCTGGAAGGCAAGCAGATCCGAATTCAGTCGGACAACTCCACAGCGGTGGCATACATCAACCACCAAGGAGGAACACGCAGTCGGCAAGCCTTCCAGGAAGTCCGGCGGATTATGACGTGGGTGGAAGACACGGCTTCCACCATATCCGCAGTTCACAGCCCAGGCGTGGAAAACTGGGAAGCAGACTTCCTCAGTCGCCAGGGCATGGACGCAGGGGAATGGTCCCTTCACCCGGACGTGTTTCAGGAGATCTGTCGCCGCTGGGGGATGCCGGACGTCGACCTGATGGCGTCACGGCACAACAACAAGGTCCCGGTTTTCATGGCACGGTCTCACGATCACCGAGCTCTGGCGGCAGATGCCTTAGTTCAAGATTGGTCGCAGTTCCGGCTACCTTATGTGTTCCCACCTCTGGCATTGTTGCCCAGAGTGCTCCGCAAAATCAGGTCCGACTGCCGCCGCGCCATTCTCGTCGCTCCAGACTGGCCAAGGAGGTCGTGGTACCCGGATCTGTGGCACCTCACGGTAAGCCAACCGTGGGCACTACCAGACCGACCAGACTTGCTGTCTCAAGGGCCGTTTTTCCATCTGAATTCTGCGGCCCTGAACCTGACTGTGTGGCCATTGAGTCCTGGATCCTAGCGTCTTCAGGATTATCTCAAGAAGTTATTGCCACCATGAGACAGGCTAGAAAACCATCCTCCGCCAAGATCTACCACAGGACGTGGAAGATATTCTTATCTTGGTGCTCTGCTCAGGGAGTTTCGCCCTGGCCATTTGCATTGCCTACTTTTCTTTCCTTCCTGCAATCCGGTTTGGAAAAAGGTTTGTCGCTCAGCTCCCTTAAAGGACAAGTCTCAGCGCTATCTGTCTTTTTTCAGAAACGACTAGCGCGACTTCCTCAGGTACGCACGTTCCTGCAAGGGGTTTGTCATATCGTCCCTCCTTACAAGCGGCCGTTAGAGACCTGGGATCTGAACAGGGTTCTAATTGCTCTCAAGAAGCCGCCTTTCGAGCCTATGAGGGATGTTTCCCTTTCTCGTCTTTCACAGAAAGTGGCCTTTCTAGTAGCGGTCACGTCTCTTCGGAGAGTGTCCGAGCTAGCAGCGCTGTCATGCAAATCTCCCTTCCTGGCGTTTCACCAGGACAAGGTGGTTCTGCGTCCGATTCCGGAGTTCCTCCCTAAGGTGGTATCCCCCTTTCATCTCAATTTGTGTCCTCATCCAGTTCATCAATTTGAAAAGGGTTTGCATTTATTGGATCTGGTGAGAGCACTCAGGATCTACTTTTCCCGCACGGCGCCCCTGCGCCGCTCGGATGCATTCTTTGTCCTTGTCGCTGGTCAGCGTAAAGGGTCGCAAGCTTCCAAATCCACCCTGGCTCGGTGGATCAAGGAACCAATTCTTGAAACCTACCGTTCTGCTGGGCTTCCGGTCCCCTCAGGGCTGAAGGCCCATTCTACCAGAGCCGTGGGTGCGTCCAGGGCATTACGGCACCAGGCTACGGCTCAGCAGGTGTGCCAGGCCGCTACCTGGTCGAGTCTGCACACTTTTACCAAGCATTATCAGGTGCATACCTATGCTTCGGCGGATGCCAGCATAGGCAGATGAGTCCTTCAGGCGGCGGTTGCCCACCTGTAGGAAGGGGCCGTTTTACGGCTCTATTACGAGGTATTATTTTACCCACCCAGGGATTGCTTTTGGACATCCCAATTGTCTGGGTCTCCCAATAGAGCGACAAAGAAGAAGGGAATTTTGTTTACTTACCGTAAATTCCTTTTCTTCTAGCTCTAATTGGGAGACCCAGCACCCGCCCCTGTTTTTTTGTATACACATGTTGTTCATGTTGAATGGTTGCAGTTCTCCGATATTTCTTCGGATTGAATTTGCTTAAACCAGTTTATTGGCTTTCCTCCTTCTTGCTTTTGCACTAAAACTGAGGAGCTCGTGATCCCACGAGGGGTGTATAGGCAGAAGGGGAGGGGCCTTACACTTTTAAGTGTAATACTTTGTGTGGCCTCCGGAGGCAGTAGCTATACACCCAATTGTCTGGGTCTCCCAATTAGAGCTAGAAGAAAAGGAATTTACGGTAAGTAAACAAAATTCCCTTCTTTTGAGGTGTGCTTACTTTCACAATAAAAAACTCTTTTTTTATACCAGAAAAAGGTTTTTTACTTCACTGTTTTTTGAAGGCTATTCCGCTTTTTGTGAGGCAGAATCAATTAGAAACAGCAATTCAGGAATTTATTTATTTATTTATTTAGTTGGGTTTTTTTGTTGTTTTTTTTTAAGCTGTTTACCATGTTATAAAAGTGATAAAAGTGTGTAGTTTTCAGGTCAGTACAATTACAGCGATACAGCATTTATATATTTTTTTAATGTTTTGCCGCTTTTACAGCATAAAAACTATTTTATAGAAAAAAAACTAGTTTTGCATTGCTGTGTTCTGATATACAGCTTTTTAATTTTTTTGCTGATGAAGCTGTATAGCAGCTTGTTTTTTTAAAAAATCCTCAAAACTTAGTTTTGAGATCATGAGGAGAATTTGGATGAATTTTTCCTCCAAGAACTCAGTGTAAGTTGGATGTGTTCCCATTTATTTATTTATTTATTTATTTATTTAGCAGAAACTGATCAGAAACTCTCCAAATCCTTCTCAAGTACTCAAAACCTGGTCCTGCTGAAGTAATAATGTAAGTACCCCTTTACATTTTTTTTGCGACCCTTTGGATTGGTTCAGTATGAAAATGTGGCCCTTTGACCAAAAAAATGTTGTGCACCCCTTTAGTTGTGCAGCACCTTCATGTTCAGGAAATTTTCCTTTTAATCACTTTTATTTTTCACTCCCTTTCTTTCAGGGGTGGGATTCAAATTTTTAACATTAAGTTAATTGTTTGTTTTTGTAAACCATACCCATAAAACCACACCTATTTGGATGCCACTTTCACGCACACTTTTTCAACCACAATATACAAGTTACGGTGACTAAAAATAAAGAGACTTTACCCTTCTTACCCTCCCAATACCTTCACTGATAGTCTCATTGCTGTTGAGTATCAGTTGTTCCAGTCAAACTGTCAGCCACTTCTTTGCTTTACTAAAGGAACCCTGCTCAAATTGGAAAGGACCTCCTTCTATGGCATGTGGTGGATCAGGAATCCATACCAAGAGTAAATGTAAATGAAGCAGTTCAAATCTAATATATAAAGCTCAGTGTATGTATGTGTGTATATATGTGTGTGTATGTCCGCTAAAGGAATCCACACCGTCGCATTTACAATCACGAAATTTAGCACAGACGCCCCATGTGACCCAGGGAACGTCATAGACTATGTTTTGACAGGAAAATTTAACCCCACGCTTTACAGTTATTCACCAAAATCCTGTCTCCATTTAACTGAATAGAGGTGGGATTTATAGGCTATTAATAGCAACTGTCAGTGGTTGCTATAGGAACAAAATAAACTGTTAGTATAAAAAGCTTATGTGTGAAGTAATATGATGTCGGTGGTGAGACAGACAGAGAGAGACAGACGTGGAAAGAGACAGATGAGCAAAGAGACAGATGAGCAAAGAGACAGATGAGCAAAGAGACAGACGGGCAAAGAGACAGACGGGCAAAGAGACAGACGGGCAAAGAGACAGATGGGCAAAGAGATAGACGGGCAAAGAGACAGACGGGCAGAGAGACAGCCCTGGATAGAGACAGGCCTGGAAAGAGACAGATGGGCAAAGAGACAGCCCTGGAAAGACAGCCCTGAAAAGAGACAGACGGGAAAAGAGACAGCCAGGCAAAGAGACAGACAGACAAAGAGACAGACAGGCAAAGAGACAGAAGGGCAAAGAGACAGACGGGCAAAGAGACAGACGGGCAAAGAGATAGACGGGCAAAGAGATAGACGGGAAAAGAGACAGCCCTGGAAAGAGACAGCTGGGCAAAGAGACAGCCGGGCAAAGAGACAGCTTGGCAAAGAGACAGCCGGGCAAAGAGACAGATGAGCAAAGAGACAGACTGGCAAAGAGATAGAAGGGCAAAGAGACAGACGGGCAAAGGGACAGACTGGCAAAGAGATAGACGGGCAAAGAGACAGCCCCGGAAAGAGACTGCCCTGGAAAGAGACAGATGGGCAAAGAGACAGCCCTTGAAAAAGACAGCCCTGGAAAGAGACAGCCCTAAAAAGAGACAGATGGGCAAAGAGACAGCCCTGGAAAGAGACAGCCCTGGAAAGAGACAGCCCTGGAAAGAGACAGCCGGGCAAAGAGACAGCCGGGCAAAGAGACAGCTAGGCAAAGAGACAGATGAGAAAAGAGACAGACTGGCAAAGAGATAGAAAGGCAAAGAGACAGACGGGCAAAGGGACAGACTGGCAAAGAGATAGACGGGCAAAGAGACAGCCCCGGAAAGAGACTGCCCTGGAAAGAGACAGATGGGCAAAGAGACAGCCCTTGAAAAAGACAGCCCTGGAAAGAGAGAGCCCTAAAAAGAGACAGATGGGCAAAGAGACAGCCCTGGAAAGAGACAGTCCTGAAAAGAGACAGCCCTGAAAAGAGACAGCCCTGAAAAGAGACAGCCGGGCAAAGAGACAGCCGGGCAAAGAGACAGACGGGTCAGGAGACAGACGGGCAAAGAGACAGACGGGCAAAGAGACAACCCTGGAAAGAGACAGACGGGCAAAGAGACAGACGAGCAAAGAGATAGACGTGCAAAGAGACAGCCCTGGAAAAAGACAGATGGGCAAAGAGACAACTCTGGAAAGAGACAGACGGGCAAAGAGACAGCCCTGGAAAGAGACAGATGGGCAAAGAGACAACCCTGGAAAGAGACAGACGGGCAAAGAGACAGCCCTGGAAAGAGACAGATGGGCAAAGAGACAACCCTGGAAAGAGACAGACGGGCAAAGAGACAACCCTGGAAAGAGACAGACCTGGAAAGAGACAGACAAAGACAGACGGGGAAAGAGACAGATGGGGAAATAGAGAGACAGACAGATACACACACACACACAGACAGACACAGAGATAGAGAGACAGACAGACACAGATAGACTGATACAAATACAGACAGAGAGATAGAAACAGACAGACAGAGACATAGACACAAACAGACAAAGTAAGACACAGAGAGACAGACAGACAGCGACACACAGACAGAGACTGGGAGAGAGACAGAGAGACGGTTACTATCCCGTTGCCCAGGTACTACAGCTAGTGTTTTAATAAGATCCAACAAAGGCCGAGACCATATGGTGGTGGGCTGAGGGGTTTCTTTGTGAGAAGGGGTGTGGAGGACATACCTTGATGGCGGAAGGAACATATGATAGACACGGTTTGATTTATGGGTAGACAGGGAGGCACATTATGGGAAGTGAGGACAAAGTAGCTACAGTACTAGGAGCAGCTAGTGAACAGTGACCCTAGTAATACAACAGACAGCGGTGTACTAGATATATAGTGAGGCTGGGGGGCTTCTTTAGTCATGCTCACCTAATTCTGAGGCAATGCATATGTCCTAGCCTCAAAGCCTGTAAATTGGTGGAAAGAATGATTCCGCCCTCCCACCCATTTACCCACTTAAGGACTGAGGAATTGTTTTTGCACTTTCGATATTCCCTCCCCTTCTTCTAAGAGCAGTAACTCCCTTCCTTTCCCCCACTAAAAAAGGTTTGTTTTTTGTGGAACTAGTTGTACTTTTGAATGGCATCATTAATTTTATGATACAGATTACTGATAAATGGGAAGAAAATTTCAAGTGAAGTGAAATCTAATATATTTCACTACTAACATTTAAGCAGAGCCTGGATGCCTTTCTTGAAAAATGTAATATTACCAGTTATGTATATTAGATTTTATGACAGGGTGTTGATCCAGGGAACTAGTCTGATTGCCGTATGTGGAGTCAGAAATTAATTTTTTTTCCCATTGGAAATTGTTTGCCACATTGTTTTTTTTTTTTTGCCTTCCTCTGGATCAACATGTTAGGCTACGGGTTGAACTAGATGGACTTAGAGTCTCCCTTCAACCTTAAAAACTATGATACTATGATACTATGATATAAAGCTGAATGTGTGTGTGTGTATGTATGTGTGTATGTCCGGGATTGGCATCTGCACCGTCGCAGCTCAAGCCACAAAATTTTGTACACTCACACTTCTGGACCCCGAGAGCGTCATAGGCTATGTTTTGAGGGGAAATTTTAACCCCGCTCTTTACAGTTATTCACCAAAAAACCTGCCTCCATTAAAGTGAATGGAGCTGGGAGCCACAGTGCAGCCAGAACTTCAGAAGAATGCGCAGCCACGCCCTTATATGGAATGTCGGCGTGTCAAAATGCAGCCAGGGAAAGAGACAGACACAGACAGGGAAAGAGGCAGACACAGACAGGGTAAGAAACAGACATAGACAGGCTAAGAGACAGACACAAAGAGACAGACAAAGAGACAGACTGACAGGGAAAGAGACAGACAGGGAAAGAGAGAGACAGGGAAAGAGACAGACACAGACAGGTAAAGAGACAGACACAGACAAAGAGACAGACACAGGGAAATAGACAGACAGGGAAAGACAGGTAAAGAGACAGACAAAGAGACAGACACAGGGAAAGAGACAGAGGGAAAGAGGGAAAGAGACAGACAGGGAAAGAGAGGGAAAGAGAGGGAAAGAGACAGAGAGGGAAAGAGACAGACAGGGAAAGAGACAGACAGGGAAAGTGACAGAGATAGATAGACAGACAGGGAAAGAGATAGATAAACAGACAGGGAAAGAAGACAGGGAAAGAGACACAGACAAAGAGATAGAGAGAGAGACAGAGAGATATATACAGAGGAGGAGACAGACAGAGAATGGGAGAGAAACAGAGAGACAGTTACTATCCCGGGCGTTAATACATTTATTTATACATTCTGTCCCCGGAATGTTAATACATTCTATTTTGTTAACAACAGTTAATAACCTGGGCGAAGCCGGGTAGTACAGGGAGATATTTATTGTTGGTAAATCACATAAAATACCAATAATACTGTACATTTACATTGGTGTGATAACATAGAAAAGTGGAGAAGTTCATGAGGTATGAATACTTATTCAAGGCACTGTCCATGCCCATCGATCAGAACGCCCGCTGTTACTGATGTCACAATATCCGAGTTCTAGAATGATATGATGATGTCACACAAGTTATGACATCACAATGGGAAGAGCTGATAAAAGTTCCGCTATCGGCCTCCTCCTCCTTTGAGGGTGATAGAAGTTGAGGAGTGAGGATATTTTTTGCAAATCTGATTGAGACCAACAAAGAGATAGAGAGAGAGAGACAGAGAGATATATACAGAGGGGGAGACAGACATTATAATTATTTCTATCTATTTGTTTTGTGGTTTTTGTGTGCAGAATACATTTTTGTTAATACATTCTATTTTGTTAACAGCAGTTATTAACCCGGGCGAAGCCGGGTAGTACAGCTAGTTGTGAATAAAACGCAATTCCACAATTTTGGGTGCATTCATTATGCAGTCAAAATGACCTGTAAATATGATTCTCCAGGTCAGTACCATTACAACGATATTAAACTTTCACTATTGCAGATGTGAGACTAGAGCTCTCACCGGCCTGATCACTAGCGAGGGTGAGTTTTATTCAAGCAAGGGCTTAGGCACGTGCTTTCACATGGGGTGAAAGAACCAGTATAGGGACATCAGGGAGTACAGCCACAGGTGACTGCAGGTGGTAACCTCGCTCTCCTCTTCTTAACGCCAGGGCCTTCTGTTGTATTGTGGCCCCTGTGAACCCTGTGTGTTGCAGCACCTGCTGGGGGTTTCCTGGTACCTGGCAAAATCTGGTTTTTCAGTCCGTGACATATGGGTATGAAAGGACGAAATAGTGTTCCAGCAGGACGACAACTCAAAGCATATGTCAAAATTGGAGAAGAAATGGGTCAATGACAATGAAGTAGAGGTGCTGGATAGGCCCACACAGTCCTAAAGGCCCCATTACACGCAACGACATCGCTAATAAGATGTCACTGGGGTCATGGAATTCGTGACGCACATCCGGCCTCGTTAGCGACGTCGTTGTGTGTGACACGTACGAGCAACCGCTAACGATCCAAAATACTCACCACATCGTTGATCGTTGACACGTCGTTCATTTTCAAAATGTCGTTGATCTTCTGGGTTGCAGGTTGTTCATCATTCCTGAGGCAGCACACATTGCTACGTGTGAAACCCCGGGAACGACGAACAACAGCGTACCTGCGTCCTCCGGCAACGAGGTGGGAGTGACATTCATGTGGCTGCTCTCCGCCCCTCCGCTTCTATTGGTTGCCTGCTGTGTAACATCGCTGTGACACTGCACAAACCGCCCCCTTAGAAAAGAGGTTGTTCGCCGGCCACAGCGACGTCGTTAGGCAGGTAAGTACGTGTGATGTGTACCTCCGATATTGTTCGCCACGGGCAGCAATTTGCCCGTGACGCACAAACCACGGGGGCGGGTGCGATCGCTAGCGACATCGCTAGCGATGTCGCAGCGTGTAAAGCGCCCTTAAGACCTCAAACCAATCGAACACTTGTGGGTAAAATTGAAGAAAAAACCTGTATACGTATTCAAGTGAGTCAACCAGTATATAGACCTGGGATCAAAGTTCAGTTGAGATATGCTTGAAACTGATCGAGAGCATGCCCAGAAGGATTCAGACAGTGTTGAAATCCAAAAGTGGATTTATAAAATACGTACAAAATAATGAAAATTCAAATTCAGACTTTTATAAGCAAAACAGTAACAATGGAGTGACATGACAAGAATCTGCAAACTAATCATATGCTAAATAGTTGCACGTCAAATTTATGCATGAGATAGCCAAGATGATATAAAATTAAGGTAGTCTCATGCTCAAAGCTGTAGTGGATGGTGAGATATGGAGCCTCAAAGTGAAAAGTTCAAAACATTGTTACCCTTTTGCTTGTCACTGTATCTCTTTCATCTGGTGTCTTTCCCTCCTCCTTCAAATGCTCCAGCATACACCCATTTAAATAAATAACACTGTCAACCAAACCTGCGCAGCTACACACTGACCTGTGTCTAATCTTCCATTCATTTCTAAACTTCTGGAACAGTCCCATCTAATCCACTATCTTTCAGATAACTCCCTTCTTCACTAGAGATAAGAGAAGCTGAGGGTTGGTGTTCAGTGTTCGAACCAAACATAGACTTTACAAAAAGTCTGGGCTTGGAGTTTGGGTGCTTTATGGATCATTATGCTCGGGTTCGCTTTGGTGCTTAGCCCCGGGTGAGCCGCTTGCAGAGTTTAAACAGCATGCAATGGGGGTAACAACAGCATGATTGGATATAGTGTACACCAAACAAAAAAAGGAAAAACCCTGCCCACCCTCCCCTGGAAGTGTTCTGTTTATGGCTGACTGCATCTAGGCAGACCCAAACTGCCCAATTTGTGACTTCCATTGGGGTTCAGGTCAAGTTTATGTCCCAAACCAAATTTTATCTAAAGTTCGGCTGAATCCACAGAACCGAATTTCCCGAGTCCGCTCATCTCTATTCTTGACCATTTACAATCCGGTTTTCACACCTTACACTCTATGGAAACTGCTCTTACTAAAGTCTCCAATGATCTACTAACAGCTAAAACTAATGGTCACTACTCCCTGCTGATTCTTCTGAATCTCTCTGCTGTTTTCGATACTGTGGGACACCAGCTCCTCCTCACTATGCTCCACATTACCAGCCTCAAGGTCACTGCTCTCTCCAGGTTCTCCTCCTACCCCTCTAAACTTTCCTTCACTGTATATTTTGCCGGCTTACTCCTCTCCTCTTCCCCTTACTGTCGGGGTTCCTCAGGGATCAGTTCTAGACTACATCGTCTCCTCCATTTACACTGCTTCTATTTGACAAACCATCAGTAGATTTGGTTTTCGGTACTATCTGTATGCTGATGATATCCAATTATGCACATTGTCTCCTGTTAGCACCCTAACATTACTACAAAATACCAGTGATTGTCTGTATGATGTCTCCAACATCATGTGCTCCCTCTATCTAAAACTGGCTGTCAAAAACTGAACTCATGTTTCCTCCCTCTAGTAACCTTCCTAAACCGAATATTACCATATCCGTGTGTGATTTGACCATTACTCCCCATCATCACGCACTCTATTTTGGGGTCATATTTGACTCAGATCTCTCACTCACTATATCTGATCACTCAGAGCTCATGTTAACTACACCTCAAAAACATTTCTAGAATTTAGCCTTTTCTTACCGTTCAGTCTGCAAAATCTCCTACTGTCGGTCTTATTCATTCTTGACTGGACTAGTGCAACTCTCCACTAATTGGTCTCCCTCTTACTAAACTCTCCCCTCTCCAATCCAATGCAGCAGCCAGGATCATATTCCTCTCCAACCGCTACACTGATGCCTTCACCTTGTGCCAGTCATTGCACTGGCTGCCCTTTCGCTACAGAGTACAATATAAACTTATCACTCTCACCCATAAAGTACTCCACAGTTCCTCACCGCCCTACATCTCCTGCCCCATCTCTGTCTTTCACCCTACCCATGCCCTCCATTCCACTAATGTCCTAGGACTGACATACAGGGGTGGGATTCAGCCGGTTCTGTCTGGTTCGGGGGAACCAGTTGTTAAAATAACAGCCGGTTCGCCGAATTGGCAAGAATCGGCATCCGCGACCCAGTTCCCTGTATTCATTTGTATCGGCGTCTTTAAGACGCCGATACAAATGAATCCCTGTACCTCCGTGTATGCTGCACTTCCGGGTTCAGTTGAGCCAGTTTGCTCTCTGACCCGGCGTCCTGTGGCGTGATGAGATTACCTCACAAAGGCTTCCACCTGTCAGCGCCAGTATGCAGAGTGCCGCGGAGGATGACGGAGAAGAGGCCGCCGGCTCTTGGAGCAGGTAAGCGCTCTGTGAGCCGAAGATGTGACTCTGCATGGGAGAGAGGAGGCCACATGGGACAGGAGCCTGCAGGGGAGTGGAGGCCACATGGGACGGGAGCCTGCAGGGGAGTGGAGGCCACATGGGATGGGAGCCTGCAGGGAAGTGGAGGCCACATGGGACGCCAGCCTGCAGAGGAGTGGAGGCCACGTGGGGCGAGAGCCTGCAGGGGAGTGGAGGCCACTTAAGGTGGGAGCCTGCAAGGGACTGGAAGCCACATGGGGCGAGAGCCTGCAGGGGAGTGGAGGCCGCATGGAATCTACATGGGAAGAGGCCACATGGAATCTGCATGGGAAGAGGCCGGATGGGATCTGTATGGGATGGGATCTGTATGGGATGGGATCTGTATGGGATGGAATCTCTATGGGAAAGGTTGTCCGTTACATTTTGAGCAGGGTTCCTTTAGTAATAATTTTCAAACATTGTAGAAACACTTTCATACAATATGACAAGTAAATAAGTTACTGACACTGACTGAAACAACTGGTACTTGATAGGAAAGTGAAGGTATAGAAAGAGTAAGAAGGGGAAAGTTTTTATTATTAATTATTAGTATTTTGTGGTTGAGAAAAATGCACAAAAATGGGTGTGGCTAAGAAAATGGATGGGGTTACATAATGGGGCTTGGTTTCAAATGGGCGGGGTTTACAGAGAACCCGTTGTTAAAAATTTGAATCCCACCCCTGCTGACATCCTCAATATAATAAGACTTCTTGTGAGCTGTGCAATTTTCTGGAACGCACTACCCAGGACAATTTGCTTAATTCACATTACCCATAGTTTTAAGCATGAACTAAAAACACATTTCTTTAGACTAGACTATCGCCTCGCCTCACTTATCTAATTATTCCTGTTTTTCCCATACAATATTTTCTTCAAAATCTGGTTCCTTTTATCATCGGTTTACATACCCTTCTTGCACTTAGTAGCACTCTGTACCTGTACTTGTACAAATACGGGCTGATGACCGGTTCATGCAGCGTTATTTGAATTCCCTACTTATTATATTGATTAAAGAGCTTGAGAGAAAAAGGGGGACTTAAAGTGCCAAATATCAAAATAAATAGGACCCAAATCATATTTCATGCATATAAAAGACAAATTTTATTGGTGACAAGAAATACATAGGGATCATAAGGTGATGAGTAAAACAGTATATAAAGAGGATCCAAGCAATAAGGAGAGAAAGAGGCACAAGCAATTCCCTTGAAGAATGGTAAAAAGGTTGTTATAAGAGACCTGAAAGGGATAACCAATGAGGAAGTGGAGACATATCCCATAAGATAAATAGTCAAAAAAGTGCATAAGTGCTTCAAGTTAGGGATAAAGCGCACTCCAATGAAGGAGAGGACTAGGTCCACATGCAAAGATACTCACCCATCAGGTATCAATAAACAGTAAATAAAACACTCCCCTACGCGTCTCGCTAGGGGGTCATAAGGTCGGAAAGTGAAGTACTGGAAACCGGTGCCTATGCATGCCGTCGCAAAATGAGGTAGTTTTATAGGGCTCAGGATTACATCATGGACAACACATGTTGACAATGAACAGGGGGCGCATGCGCTCTCCAGATAAGCTGTCAGTGCAGGGAGCGCACACATAAGAGGCTACGTAATGAATGTAAGAATCGTCTGAAGAGCGCATGCGCTCCCCTGCAAATCAGTCGGGGCCGCGCTGTTACATCCGCCCACGTGGGCAGTTCCCTCAGCAGCCGGCGTCATTTGCTGGGGCGCGCACAATCGCTCCACCCCTGTCACAGACACCCACGTGGGCAGTGAGGGCAGTTCCCTCTGATGCCGGCGTCACTCCCTAGGGCACGCGACCGGTCGCTCCACCCCCAACCTCCACATCCCATCCGGCCTTCCTGCACAGTCAGTTATGTTAGTGCTTAACGGAGGCCTTTAGGGCGGGGGCAGCAGGGCAGCAGCGGGCGCACACGCACCAGTGGCGCCGCGCATCAGAGGAGAACCCACACTACAAGTCCCATACCTATATCATCAGGAGCCATCTTAAAGGAGAAGTACCATATATTACATATGCCAAATGAAAACGAGCAGTGACAGGTAGATGAATAGAGGAAGGCAGAGGGATAATGGATGGAAACATGGAGAATATTAAGCACAAGAAGGGAATTGCCATAACATCAAAATCCACAACATTATAATTAGTATTACACAGATTGACATTCGATGGTGGTACATATATAAAAGGCATCCATCAAGGGTCAAAAGTGCATATCTCCATCCATTGATAGATCCACCAGATAAGACCATAGTGCCCATATTGTTCATCTCAAAGAGACATAGTCATGCATCACATCGGCTGTAGAAAAAGTAAATATGGAAAAAGAATAAGTGATAAAAACAGGGAAAAGGGGCAAATATAAACAGGAACAAACAGTAATAGTCAGATAAAACTGCACCAAATAAAAGGACCATGATAGAAAAATAGATGGATCACAAAAATGGTGAGAAACTCACTTTCTCATTGAGCCCTAAGGGCTGTACTGTGGCCAGCCTCACAATCCATTCCCTTTTTGCAAGGGCTTTTTTATAGTCGCCACCTCGGATGCCCAAGTGGATAACGTCAATGCCCATAAACTTTAGCTTGCTGGCATCACAGTCATGATGTAATTTAAAGTGGCGTGGGATTGTTTTAAGAAGAGAAATATCCATTTCATCCCGTGCCGCCATAATGTCCCGAACGTGTTCCCTTACATGTATACGGAACTCTCGTGACGTAAGGCCGACATAGATCAAATTGCACGTGCACTTGGCGTAGTATATCACGTTCAATGTCCGACATGTAATATGATGTCTCACTTCGTAGACTTTGTTCCCACCGGAAGATGTAAATTTGTCAGAACGTGTCATATTACAACATGCTAAGCCCATGCCGCAGGGGAATGAGCCTAAATTGCATCTGGGGATGTCAAATAATGATTTCATTTTCACTGTATAGTGGCTCTGTACTAGCCGATCTTTCAGGTTCTGTCCCCTTCTAGCCACCATCAGAGGCATGTCCGTAAGCTTCTGCCCTAGAACATTATCAGTTTTGAGGACAGCTCAATGTTTTTTCATAATGCCCCGGATATCATGCCACTGATTGTTAAAGGTGGTGATGAACCTCACTGCCCCTTCATCCTTGTTCTTCTTGGTGCACCTCCCTGTCAGTAGATCTCTCCTTCAACTGTTACGGGCACGATTATATCCTTGTTTAATCGACCTGTTGGAATAGCCGCGTTCCCGGAATCTGTCCCTAAAGTCATCCGCTTGTCCTTGGAAGAACTCCTAAGTGGAACAGATTCTACGGGCGCGGAGGTACTGGCCGATTGGTATCGCCTTGACAGTGGATGGCAGATGTCCTGAATTGGCGTGGAGGAGGGCATTAACCGAGGTTTCCTTCCGGTACATATTGGATTGCAGGGAGCCGTCCGGATGCGCAACCAACTTCACGTCCAGGAAGTCTATTTCTCTAGAGTGGAATTTGTAGGTCAGTTTGATGCCGCACTGATTCCCGTTGAGGGAGCAGATGTATTCCTCCAACTCAGTTGGGGTGCCCCTCCAGAGGATCAGCACTTCATCAATATAGCTGACCGAATAGGATAACTGAAGTGAGCACTAATATATATATTCTGAGTGCAAGCCAAAAAAATACATACTATATAAGGATAAGGCTGCACATCAAACTTAGATAATGGTATAATGCCTCAAGCATATGGAAAAATATTGGAAAATACAATGAAAAATGCTACTTGCTAACTTGAACATGTGAATAATGAATTGCATACCTGCCATGAATATTAGGAAAAAGGAGATAGTTAGCAATCGCATTGATCAATGTAACTGAGCCCCAAAACCTCGTCAAGGTATATCTCTATATTGGGGTCCCTAGCTCTGTGACCCTAACTGTGTGTCATCTCATTGCAATTAAAAACTGCTGTGGGTGGAGAGGGGTAACCAAGGACTGTCTTATATAGGAGATGGGAAAAAACATGGCCGAAAGGGGCGGAGCTGTGTTCACATTCAGAAAAAAAACTACATATAACTGAATAGGATAACTGAAGTGAGCACTAATATATATATTCTGAGTGCAAGCCAAAAAAATACATACTATATAAGGATAAGGCTGCACATGAAACTTAGATAATGGTATAATGCCTCAAGCATATGGAAAAATATTGGAAAATACAATGAAAAATGCTACTTGCTAACTTGAACATGTGAATAATGAATTGCATACCTGCCATGAATATTAGGAAAAAGGAGATATTTAGCAATCGCATTGATCAATGTAACTGAGCCCCAAAACCTCGTCAAGGTATATCTCTATATTGGGGTACCTAGCTCTGTGACCCTAACTGTGTGTCATCTCATTGCAATTAAAAACTGCTGTGGGTGGAGAGGGGTAACCAAGGACTGTCTTATATAGGAGATGGAAAAAAACATGGCCGAAAGGGGCGGAGCTGTGTTCACATTCAGAAAAAAAACTACATATAACTGAATAGGATAACTGAAGTGAGCACTAATATATATATTCTGAGTGCAAGCCAAAAAAATACATACTATTCAAGGATAAGGCTGCACATCAAACTTAGATAATAGTATAATGCCTCAAGCATATGGAAAAATATTGGAAAATACAATGAAAAATGCTACTTGCTAACTTGAACATGTGAATAATGAATTGCATACCTGCCATGAATATTAGGAAAAAGGAGATATTTAGCAATCGCATTGATCAATGTAACTGAGCCCCAAAACCTCGTCAAGGTATATCTCTATATTGGGGTCCCTAGCTCTCTGACCCTAACTGTGTGTCATCTCATTGCAATTAAAAACTGCTGTTGGTGGAGAGGGGTAACCAAGGACTGTCTTATATAGGAGATGGGAAAAAACATGGCCGAAAGGGGCGGAGCTGTGTTCACATTCAGAAAAAAAACTACATATAACTGAATAGGATAACTGAAGTGAGCACTAATATATATATTCTGAGTGCAAGCCAAAAAAATACATACTATATAAGGATAAGGCTGCACATGAAACTTAGATAATGGTATAATGCCTCAAGCATATGGAAAAATATTGGAAAATACAATGAAAAATGCTACTTGCTAACTTGAACATGTGAATAATGAATTGCATACCTGCCATGAATATTAGGAAAAAGGAGATATTTAGCAATCGCATTGATCAATGTAACTGAGCCCCAAAACCTCGTCAAGGTATATCTCTATATTGGGGTCCCTAGCTCTGTGACCCTAACTGTGTGTCATCTCATTGCAATTAAAAACTGCTGTGGGTGGAGAGGGGTAACCAAGGACTGTCTTATATAGGAGATGCAAAAAAACATGGCCGAAAGGGGCGGAGCTGTGTTCACATTCAGAAAAAAAACTACATATAACTGAATAGGATAACTGAAGTGAGCACTAATATATATATTCTGAGTGCAAGCCAAAAAATACATACTATACAAGGATAAGGCTGCACATCAAACTTAGATAATGGTATAATGCCTCAAGCATATGGAAAAATATTGGAAAATACAATGAAAAATGCTACTTGCTAACTTAAACATGTGAATAATGAATTGCATACCTGCCATGCATACCTAGCTCTGTTTTTTTCCATCTCCTATATAAGACAGTCCTTGGTTACCCCTCTCCACCCACAGCAGTTTTTAATTGCAATGAGATGACACACAGTTAGGGTCACAGAGCTAGGGACCCCAATATAGAGATATACCTTGGCGAGGTTTTGGGGCTCAGTTACATTGATCAATGCGATTGCTAAATATCTCCTTTTTCCTAATATTCATGGCAGGTATGCAATTCATTATTCACATGTTCAAGTTAGCAAGTAGCATTTTTCATTGTATTTTCCAATATTTTTCCATATGCTTGAGGCATTATACTATTATCTAAGTTTGATGTGCAGCCTTATCCTTGAATAGTATGTATTTTTTTGGCTTGCACTCAGAATATATATATTAGTGCTCACTTCAGTTATCCTATTCAGTTATATGTAGTTTTTTTTCTGAATGTGAACACAGCTCCGCCCCTTTCGGCCATGTTTTTTCCCATCTCCTATATAAGACAGTCCTTGGTTACCCCTCTCCACCCACAGCAGTTTTTAATTGCAATGAGATGACACACAGTTAGGGTCACAGAGCTAGGTACCCCAATATAGAGATATACCTTGACAAGGTTTTGGGGCTGAGTTACATTGATCAATGCGATTGCTAAATATCTCCTTTTTCCTAATATTCATGGCAGGTATGCAATTCATTATTCACATGTTCAAGTTAGCAAGTAGCATTTTTCATTGTATTTTCCAATATTTTTCCATATGCTTGAGGCATTATACCATTATCTAAGTTTCATGTGCAGCCTTATCCTTATATAATACAATATATCTGACCCACAGGAGGACCGGATCGGCGGCCCGCGCAACCCCCCCAAACACCTCCCTCTCACAGTAACCCAGGAAGAGGTTAGCGTAAGAGGGTGCGCAGGCCGCACCCATTGCGGTCCCCCTCTTCTGTAAATAAAATTTGTCCGTGAACATGAAGAAGTTGTGCATGAGGACGAATTCCAATAAATCATAGATGAGTTGACACAACTGTGCATCCAAATTACTAGTACCCAGAAAGAAACTTACAGCCCTCAAACCCTGATGGTGGTCATTGCATGTATAGAGGGACTCCACATCAATTGCTACAAGGAGAGTGTCATTGTCCACAAAGATCCCATCCACCCTCCTCAGGACATCCGACGTATCCCTGGCATAGGAGGGCAACGTCTCCACCAGTGGATGCAGGTAATACTCATTAAATTTGCATACCGGATCGCAAAGCCCTCCAATTCCAGAGACTTTCGGGCGCCCCGGGGGGCAAACTGGTCCTTGTGGACTTTGGGCAGGAGGTAAAATGTTGGTACCACCAGATGTTTTACAATGAAGCCATCAAGAATATTTTTTGGGGATTACCCCTTGCTGGAATGCCGAATCAAGGATTTTGAAGAGAGCCACCATAAACTCATTAAGGGGATTGTGTGAGAGGGGAGTATAAGTCTCCCAATTACGGAGTTGTCGCCCCGCTTCCCTCTCATACATATGTCTCGGCCACACCACCACATTAGCCCCCTTATCTGCTGGTTTTATGATCACCTCATCCATCTGTTTAAGTTCTGTCAGTGCCCTCCGTTGGGCAGTGGTGAGGTTATCCCTAGTACGACATTTGTTCAGATTTTTGAGGTCCTCAGTCACCAATTTACAAAATATATCTACCTCAGGGCAGATTGAGAAAGGAGGCAATGTGGTGGACCGGGGGTACAGTGTGGTAGGAAAAGAGGTTACATGACCTCCAGAGGTACAAGGGGATGATTCATCCAATTCCTCCAGAGTTGCAATTGCTTGTATCTTGGCCTCTGTCAGTGAGGGTATGTCCGAACGTTTTTTGGAATGTAGTTTCCTTAGTACCAATTTACGGGAGAATAGATGCAAATCTTTGATCACTATAAAGAGGTCAAGATTCTGGTTAGGTGCAAAGTTTAAACCCAAGCTGAGTACCTCAATCTGAGGTTCCATAAGTGCGATGTCAGAAAGGTTAATTACCTCCAAATTACGTCCCTTTGTCTTTTTCTTTGATGTTGAGGGTGGCGTTATAGTTCGTTTAACACCCCCCATACGTTGTCTAGTGACCACACCTCCCATAGAGGAACCAACAGAGGACAAATGGGGTTCGATGTTTTTATTTGGTCCTTCCTCCATTGATGAAAGGGATGAGAAGGACATAGATCTTGACTTGGAATTACGTTTTTTCTTAGATTGGCCATGTGATTTCCATCTATACACCGTACCATTTTTTACATCATTCAGATCTCTTTTGTATTTATTAGTTTTAGCAGCTATGATGTCTTTCTCCCATTTGATATATTCCTTGTCAAGATCGGACATGAGTTGGAACATAGCCTCACTAGACAGTAGGTCAGAGAGTTTCTCTTGAATGCCATTGATCTCATCTTCGATCTCTTTCAGAGAGTCAGTATTGGCCTGCACCAAGAGACCCATGTGTCCCTTGGAACACGCATCAGAGAATCCCTCCCATTGTTTTTTAAAAGTATCATCCTCGACAATGAATGAGGGGAAGACCCTCACCAAACATTGATGACCAGACCATCAATGCAAGCATTTTTTACCATTAACCTTTTGTGCCTCCCCTGTTTCCTCATAGATAGTAAGCTTATGAGCAGGGCTCTCACACCTCTTGGTATCTGTTTTGGAATTGTTTTACTCTGTAATGGCTGATATTGTCTGTCTCTGAATTGTAAACAGCTGCAGAATATTGTAGTGCTGATGTCCTTGCAGGGACGCTGACTTACTCACCGCCGCTGCCGAGTAGCGCCCTCCCCCGTAGCTCTGTGGCTATCCATGTGCTTGTCTGCCTCCATCTCCCCCTAGGGCCTGTGAATGCCGCACAGGCTCCTCAAGAACGCGCCTAATACATTAGGGGAGGTGCCAGTGTGACGCCCTGGCAAAACCAGGTTGTCACAGAGACTGCACAAATCTTCCAGATGCAGGACTCCATCCTCCTTGGCATACCAACACAACCCCACACACAGGTATAAACACCAGCCACAAAGCCTAGTCAACCCCCCAGTACAATTTGGACACACCAGTGGACGAGGCCTGGCAGATGGTGACGCCCACCTAGGGATCCTGAGGTGTCAGGGGAGGGAACATGTCAGAGAGAGCTGAGGCACAGTTAAGCTGAGAGAGAGGAAGTGAGAGGAGTGAAGTGGTAGTTGTGCCTGCAAAAATCCCAAGGGTCAGATGTCGCGGGCAACAGCTCCCACAGCAAAGACACCGGGAGCGGACTTTTCCCGTTTCATGCGGACTAGTAAACACACAAGACAAAAACACAAAAGTTCAGGCGGAAGGGCCCCTGTCCTGTCAACCGGTGTGTGGGACCCGAGCACACCCCTCTGGAGGCTGCCGGTATCCGGCACTTGGTTTACTATTTGGACTTTGTGTGGTTTATTCAACAACAGTGAGAACACCGGTGTCATCCGGCCCAACCTGCATACGGCGCCCCAGCACTGCACTCCACCTACACCTGGACTCCGGGACAACACCTCCCCTACCCATGGAGGGGATAGCCTCCTGCTGCCCCGCTCCATCAGCCCCGGGCGTCCCATACAAAGGCAGCGGTGGTGTTACCAACCATCACCGCAACCCACTGGTGGCGTCACTCACAAACTCTTCCCCTGTAAATAACCCTTTTATATTGTTGTGGGCGATAGGCTGCTGCAAGAGCCCCAGATCCGGCTGCCACTTGAGCCACAGCCACGATCCCGGATCCAAGCGTCTCGAGTAGCTCCCCACTGGCCGTGGCCTGCGCCCCCGCCCGCGACACCAGTGCAAACTGTAACGCTCGCAGCCAGTGTAGAGGCAGCGAAAGGGAGTAGTGAACCCACTGGACCATGTGGGGAACCCAGGCTTACCATTTAGTGGGAGGGGCTTAACTAAGTGCCTACAGCGTGGTGCCACAGTCCTGGTCACTGCCCTGGGAGTCTTACCTGGTGTCTGCCTCGTTGTAGGCACTTAGTTAAGCCCCTTCCACTAAAGGGTAAGCTGTGGTCCAGTGGCTCCACTACTCCAACTCGCTGCCTCTACACTGGCCACGAGTATGTTGGTGCAATAGAAATAAAAATTATTATTATTTTTACTACTGTGTGTGGGGAAATCAAACTGTTTGAGGGGCAGTGTGAGGACATCATACTGTGTGGGGAAATATATTTTGTTGTGAGCTCTTTATCAAAGTGCAATGGCTGAATAACAGGAGCAGTATGATTTGCTGTTTTCTTTAAACTTGATAACACATATTACAATAAGAGCTAAAGTATCATGCATTAAGAGTAACAGCGACCGAGCCAACGGAATTTATTCTGGTCGATATTAAGTTATAGAAAATAATATAAAACAATAATAATGAGCAGTATTAAGTTCCATCAGTTGGTTTGGCTTTCCACAGCATTCAAAGTCTCTCATGAGACCCTTTGGAAATATTAATTGCTCACCCCTGTTCTAGAGGCCAGATAGGTTCTGGCTAGTAATATCAATGCTATTAACCTAATCAGGAAATGCCATCTCTATTTACTTGATAAGTCTGGACCAAAAGGTCTGGAGGTCACTTGTAAAAAGATGGTATTGTTAGTGAGCCCCTCCTCACTATTGAGTTTGAGTTTTTCTGTTACAGTATTTATCTTATGGCATAATTGACCTTTCAACATGATTTCTGGTTCAGCACAATTACGTTGATACCAAACTTGTTTTTTTACTTTAGTGGTGAAAAAAATATTTTTTGCGTTTGATGCCATTTTCTGAGACCTGTAACGTTTTTATTTTTCTATCCATGGCGCTGTGTGAGGGCTTATATTTATGTAGCTACATTACATTTTTATTGATACCATATGGAGTACATATGACATTTTCATCACTTTACTGCATTTTTAAGAGAGAAGAGGTGGCTAAAGAAATGCATTTCTGTTTTTTTTTTCCTTATATAATATTTCCTGTAGGTAACTTAGTTTTATATGTTGATAACTTTGATAGACTGGACTTTTATGGATACAGTGATACCTGTTTATTTTTTCCTTTTTATTTTTTTGTTCATTTTTAGCAGTGAAGAAGGGTTGATTCAAATTTGTATTATTTTTTACTTTTTATTTTATGTTTATTTTTTACTTTTATGAACTTTTAGTAAGTCTGATCTCTTTTACTGTATGCTGCAATAATACAACAGTATTGCAGTATATAGAACAAATCATTGTCTCCTTTGAAACCAAGCCTGTAGCTAAACTTCACAGATTAGCCAAAATAACAGTGACAGAGAAATTCAGCAATCACCCATGGGTTTCAAGCGATGACGCACTGTTGATAGCTCCAAAAATTGATAGCAGCATCTAAATGGTAAACAACAGTGATTGGAACTTGCTCCAGCCACTGCTATTAGAGACAGATGCAGACTATGTCACATAATGATACCTACTGAGTGTATAGCTGGCTCAGCTTTGGAGATTTCTGTGTAGGGGTTGTAGGGGTTAACAGGTGAAAGCTGGGGTTTCTCTAGGACCTGATAGATGGAGAAGCTTGAGACAGGGCTGTTTGAGGTGGCCTTTTTCGGCTGACAGCTTCTGACAGATTTTACAGAACTCTTATGAAAAGAAACATTTTGGAGTTCCATAAAATATTGAGCACACTGGTTAGACTTGTACTGATGATTTCACTGTATATTTTTCTGTTACACGTTAGGCCATAAGATGGCACTACAATCCAATCCTAAAATTTAGAACCTATAACCAATTTCTTATTACAAAAGAAAAAAATCTTCAGTACAAGTAATAAGCTGTTAATCAAGAGTAATTTCTGTTTATCCTTACAAATAGATAACACTTGAGTGTTTTGTTTGTGAATTCTGCAGAATTATAGGGCTACAACAGTGTGCAGGGGTACAACCATTTCAGGACATATGCAGGATATACTACTGATATGAAGTCAGGCAGGACTTAATGCATACCTCCAACTTGGAATGATACAAAAGAAAGACACACACTGTGGCACTGTTAGCAATTTTTATTTGACAGTAAGCCAGTGCATTACTTAGGGTACTTTCACACGCGTTGTTTTCCTTCCGTTACAATCCGCCCTTTTGGAAAACAGCGGAATCCGTAAACGGATTCCGCTGTTTCCCATAGACTTGTATGAGTGACAGATTGTGCCAAAAGGACCTGCATTGCTTCCTCTGGGCGACGCTCCGTTGCTTCCGCCCAGCGGGAGGAACGCAGCATGTAACATTGTTTTGAGCAGCGGAATCCTCAGGATTTCACTGCGCATGCTCTTTTTTTTTTTTAAATCACAAACTTTATTTTGTCTTGCAGTGGCCGAACGTTCAGCTGAGCGCTCGCCCGCCGGCATGCTCGGCCGCCGGCAAGTGACAGCACTCAGCTGAGCGCTCGCCCGCCGGCATGCTCAGCCGACGGCAAGTGAGAGCGCTCAGCTGAGCGCTCGCCCGCCGGCATGCTCGGCTGCCGGCAAGTGACAGCGCTCAGCTGAGCGACCGGCCGCCGGCAAGTGAGAGCGCTCAGCTGAGCGCTCGCCCGCCGGCATGCTCGGCCGCCGGCAAGTGACAGCGCTCAACTGAGCCACCAGCCGCCGGCTATTGAGAGCGATCAGCTGATCGTTCACAATAGTCTGCTGCCGGTAAAACTGTAAAGAAGAAAAAAAATAAATAAAAAAAAAAAAAAAAAAGCTTTCTGTTGTTTTGTACGATCCGTAGCATCCATTGTGCCACTATATGCAATGCATCCGTTGCATCCATAACACAACGCAATGCTACGGAAGCCGTCCAACGCAAGTGTGAAACTAGCCTTACATGTAAGCCAGTGCATTACTTACAAGCATGTCATTACTTACGGATAGTACAGACGAAAGTGTAGTCAGGCAAGCCGGAGTCTGGTAACAACAGGATACATATGGATATGTACCGCCCGCATGCCAGCAGCTGGGCTACCGCTGCTGCTCGGATCCAAATCCGCGGTGGCTCGAGGGGTCTCCAGACCCCGGGGTCGCGCGGCCACTCGATTAAAAGAAGGGAGGGGGGAGAGATACGTAAGATACGTACAGGTTTTTTTTTTTAAAGTTCGTGACGCCACCCATGGTGCGTGGTAATGTGAGGGACCACCGCTGCCGGTGGGGAGCCCGGTGACGATGGTGTGGCAGCCTGATGTTTAACCCCTCCATGGGTAGGGGGTTTGTGTCCCGGGGCCCGTTGATGGTTGGGATGGTGTTTGGGTGCCGTGGGGGATAGGAACAGGGGTCTTCAAAGTACTCACTCAGTCCTGAAATAATTACACCGACAGCTTGTAAACCAGAATTCTGAGCACCACTGCAACCTGCCGGGAGCACGCTTGGATCCGTGCCCTTGGTGTTGCTGTTAGCCTGTGGCCCTGTCCTTGGCACCTTCTTTTCTGTTGGACCCGTGGGTATAAAACTCTTTGGGTCCCGCTTACCCGTATGGCTCACGGAGTGAGCTTGCTCTCAGGATTTACGCGTAGGATTTCTTTGGACTGTAATGGGAAAGTCCTATCCCATCGGTGCGCTAGTAACCCGATTTTGGAGCGGGTTGGGGGTGACACTTGAAGTCTTCACCCCGTCGAGTAAATTACCGGAACGTGTGAAGCTACTTTCCGGCTTGGGGTCCATATACCCCGTCGTGCCCTGGCCCCTGCCCGGTGATAGCTCAAGGCCGCCGGCTGCCCTCCTCGGCAGTCCGTGCCCCTTGACACTGTCCCCTGCGACCGGGTTCCAGCTCCTACCAGGCCCAGACCAATGTCTGCCACCTAGTACTCAAGAGCCCTGCTCCGTGACCTCTCCTTTTCACTTCCAGAGCTCAACTGCTCAACTGTCACTTTCCTCACTCTCCCCTTACCAACCCCCTATATGGGCGGCCCTATTCCCTTCAGGCCCCCCAATGGTGTGTCTCGTAGGTTAAAGTGGGAAGTGTTCCTAGGATTTTGATTGGCTAAGCTGTTAGCAACACCAAAGGACCAGGATCCGTAACCAAGGAGGGTGGATACTGTGCAGAAGGGCAGATTGCACAATACCCTGTCACGACTTGATAGGCCACGGCATCACAGATACAGGGAGTACATACAAGTGTACTCAGGTCAGCTGGGGTCTGGTAACACGAGGACACGTAATAGATTCAGGGAGAAAAACAGACGTTGTGAGGTAACCGTCTGAGGTCAAAAGCCAGGAGCTCACGACAGGAACAGGGAGCAGGCAGAGAGGAGTCAAACAACCGTCCAGGGTCAAAAAACAAAGATCAGAACACTAGCAGAAACACAGGCCAACAGCACAACAACAGAACCAGAATATACAACTGGCAAGGTTCTGGGGGGGCATGTACAGTAAAGAAGCCGAACAATTTCTAGGAAGATGGAACACCTATAATCAGCACCTCCCAGAACCAGCATGGAATCCTGCGCTGTCAATCAACCTGCCAGCTCAGTAACTCAGGTAAACACAGCAGAGCATCTTCAGAGTATTTACACAGGAGAATAAAGTCATTTGTGTAACGCCACCTGCGGGTTGCGGTTAATATTGTGGAACCGCCGCTGCTGAAGTGGTTACTCCCAGGGCTAGTGGTAATGGCAGCTATGTTGGTGTTATGGACAAGATTATGAACTATTAAGAGATATATGAAGATATACAAAAAACAGGATTTAAGATAAGTGCTTGAACTGTGTACCACACCTATATCTGCATTCAGATATCATAAGACTCAGACAGTCTGGACTTTCATGTGACAAGTGAATCATGCTGACATAGCTTAATATAAATGAGGAAGCAAGCACATATACAGTAGCTTATTCTGTCATATATATATTTTACGTTTGCCCAATAGGAGACGTGTTACGTATTATTGGCCCCTAGCCAACTGATTCCTTTTAAATGTATGAACTTCCGTAATTAAAACTAGTCATGTTTTCTATGCAGATCCGTGTCATTTCTCTGGTCTGTATGGAAGAATAGTATGCATGCTACTAACCAATGACTCATGATTTGGATGCAGACGGGGTTAAGGTAGAGGCACAATTAGATTGCATCACTGTAAATTTATGGCCTGCGTTAACAGTGGTAGCCCCTTCACAGGTAGGGCCCAGCGTGAGAGATGTATGATGGAGTAATAAGGGAGACCACACTGTAGATTGTAAACAGTCTCTACTCACTCCCTTGGATGGCTGGTTCAGGTCCCTGTACTTGCAGTGACAGTTGATGACTCGGTTGCTCTGTCCTCGGCACTCTCAGTGTGGTTAGGTCCCCGTAGCGTGGAGCGTTTGGGGGCCCGACTGTCCCTTTTTGGTGGCCGTCTCCTTCTCCATACAGTGGGCAGTGTGGACCCTGTAGGGAGGTATGTGTCCAAACCCTGATCCTTGCTTTACTGCTGATGCCCCCAGATTTGTGGGTCTGTGAGGTCTGTGCAGGTCCTCTCACTGTGCAGGTATTTGCCAGGCCATCTGAAACTGGTGCCTGACCTAGGGCTCTGTGCTCCGTGCATGCTCTGGTCCCAGTGGTACTCGGGTGTACATGCCCTGGCAACCACTCTCTTGTGCCCCGGGGTCACCGTTACACGACCCAGCTCTCTGGCACGTCTTTCTACTTTCACTTCTTACTCAGACTGACTGCTGTCCCCTCCCGCCGGGCTGTCTAGTTCCCTGGTCAGACTCCGCCCTCTAGTTGGCCCTCCCCTTGTGTGACTAGGCAGTGCCCCCTGGTGTGGAGTGGTAACTAGGATTTTGGTGTGTGTTGGTGTTGCTGGCACTGGTGTTCCAGGTCCCAGGGGGTAGGTCCTGCATCCCTTTGAGGATGCAGTGTCCTGTAGTGCCCTGAGTGGTTCAGGGGCGCTACAAAAGCACAGCAGAGATTCACTTAGTGTGCAAGATGCTCTTCACAGAGGAATTGTGACTGCAAGTATCTTAACCTCACCCAGTATTTTATATAATATCACACAGAAGCAGTGCTCCTTGTGAAGCCTATTACTGTTCCCACACACTGAGCCACCCTTTCATTGCTTCACAGTACCTCCCCACACAATATGATATTCCCAGTACATTCATCACACAGTCTGACTTCCCTTAAAAATCCCACCCACAAAGGACCCCTACACATAGCTCTGCTACACACACACACACACAACTTTGCTATATTAATACACACACAAAACTCTGGTACATCAACACACAACTCTGCTACATCACCACACTCAACTCTGCAACATGAAAACACAACATTCTGCTACATTAGAACATGTGCCACTCTGCTACTTTCAAATTAACACCTTGCTGGCTCCTCTTCTTTGATGTCTAGTTTGGGTACTGCCAAGATCTTTATTCTTTACATAGGTCCTTCCTCCACCATTCAATATATTGGCTTCTTACTCCAGTGTTATATTCATTTGTATCTGTGACCTATAACTGCAGTCAGGTCATATGCCTACCCTCCTGGGACAATGGGACACCTCCCAAAATTCAGGACAATCCTTCTTGATCTGGGTCAGTTGTGTATTTGGCCAACATATTCCGCAGCGCTTTACAATTCAGAGGGGACATGTACAGACAATTTGAGACAATACAAAAAAAAACAAATTAAGATACCAGGAGGAGTGAGGGCCCTGCTCATAAGCTTACAGTCTATGAGGAAATAGGGGAGGCACAAAAGGTGAATGGGGGGGAGAAAAGCTTGTTATATATGGTCCAGCCATCGATTTAGTAGAGTATTCAAAACCAGCTGCATGAACCCGTCATTGGCCAGAATTTATACAGGTACAGGGGACAAGAATTGGAAGTAATTTTTTTGTTATGAAGGGCAGAAAGGGACTAGATTAGGTCAGGGCAGTGAGGTGATAGGCTAGTCTAAAGAAATGCGTTTGTAGGGCCCGCTTAAAGGTGTGGATGTTGGGAATTTTATCGGATTGCTCTTGGTAGTGTGTTCCAGAGCATAGGCGCAGCTCGTGAGAAATCTTGAAGACGGGAGTGGGAGGTTCGAATTGTTGAGGATGTCAGTCTTAGGTCATTAGCAGAGTGGAGGGTACGGGTGGGGTGATATACAGAGATGAGGGAGGAGATGTAGGGTGGTGCAGAACCGTGGAGAACTTTGTGAGTGAGAGTGATAAGTTTATGTTGGATTCTGTAGCGGATTGGCAACTAGTGCATTGACTGGCAAAGAGCAGAGGTATCAGTGAAGCGGTTGCAGAGGAAAATGATCCTGGCTGTGGCATTCAGAATGGATTGGAGAGGGGAGAGTTTAGTAACAGGGAGACCAATTAATAAAGAATTACAATAATCCAGGCGAGAATGAATGAGAGCGACAGTAAGAGTTTTTGCAGAGTCAAGGGTAAGAAAAGGTCAAATTCTCGAGATGTTTTTGAGGTGGAATTGACAAGAACGAGCAAGTGAACGAATGTGGGGAGTGAAGGAGAGATCGGAGTCAAATATAACCCCAAGACAACGGGCGTGCTGCTGGGGCGTAATGGTAGAGCCACACACAGAAATGGTAATATTGGGTTTCGGAAGGTTAGGAGAGGGAGGAAACAGAAGAAGTTCAGTTTTTGATAGGTTCAGTATTAGATAGATGGAGAACATGATGTTGGAGACAGCGGACAATTGGTAGTATTTTGTAATAGTGCAGGGGTGATGTCAGGAGAAGATGTGTACAGTTGGGTGTCATCAGCATAGAGATGGTAATGGAAACCAAATCTGCTGATCGTTTGTCCAATAGGGGCTGTGTATAGAGAGAACAGGAGGTGGCCTAGGACTGAACCCTGGGGAACCCCGACCGTAAGGGGAAGAGGAGAGGAAGAGGAGCCGGCAAAGGATACAGTGAATGAGCAGTCAGAGAGGTAAGAGGAGAACCAAGAAAGAACGGTGTCCTTGAGCCCGATAGAGCGGAGCATAGTGAGGAGGAGCTGGTGATCCACAGTATCGAATGCAGCAGAGAGATCCAGGAGGATCAGCAGGGAGTAGTGACCATTAGATTTAGCTGTAAGTAGATCATTAGAGACTTTAGTAAGAGCAGTTTCAGTAGAATGTAAGGAGCGGAAACCGGATTGTAGAGGGTCAAGGAGAGAATTATCTGACAGATAGCGAATTAGACGGGAGTGAACCAGGCATTCCAGGAGTTTTGAGATGAAGGGGAGATTAGAGACAGGTCTGTAATTAGCGGCACAATTTTGGTCCAGGGATATTTTTTTAAGTAATGGGTGTATGCTGGCATGTTTGAAGGAGGAGGGAAAGATACCAGAGGAGAGAGAGAGATTTAATATTTCAGTTAGGTGAGTGGTGACAGCTGTGGGTGACAGATTTAAGGAGATGTGAGGGAATAGGGTCACTGGTGCAGGTAGTAGGGCGCGAAGATGCGAGGAGCCTGGTGACTTCTTCTGTGACAGGATCAAAGAGTGAAAGTGAGCTAGATGTAGTGTAGGAGGGCAGACGATGTGTGGTGTTATGCGGCTGGGAGGAAATTTCCTGGCATATATGGTCAATTTTTTCTTTAAAATAATTGGCCAGGTTATCTGCGCTGAGGTTGGTGGTTGGGGCCAGAACTCTTGGTCCGAGGAAGGAATGGAAAGTATCAAAGAGTCGTTTAGGATTGTTGGCTAGAGAGGTGATGAGGGTGTTAAAATACGCTTGTTTGGAGAGGTGAAGGGCAGCAGTGTATGTTTTGAGCATAAACTTATAGTGGATGAAATCTTCGGCTAGATTGGATTTTCTCCACAGACGTTCAGCGCACCTGGAACACCACTGTAGAAAGCATGTTTGCAACGTGTGCCAGGGCTGCTGCTGTCTGCGCCGAGTTGCTCTGCGTGTAGCAGGAGCAGCTTCATCTAGGGCACTCTGTCGGGTTTCATTGTAATGTTTTACAGCAGAGTCAGGACATGAGAGGGAGGATATTGGGGCCAGTGATAACTGCAACTTCTTCAGAAATTTCTGGGTGTTAATCGCATGTATATTCCTATATGGGAGGTAAGTGGGGGTGTCCTGAGTGGGTTGACAGCTCTTGACCAAGAATGAAAGAAGGTTGTGGTCAGAGAGTGGGAGAGGGGAGTTAATGATATCATGCACTGAGCAGAGACGGGAGAAGGCCAGGTCCAGCGTATTGCCACCTTCATGTGTAGGAGAGTTAGTTAGTTGTGAAAGGCCAAGAGAGGAGGTTAGAGATAAAAGATGAGTGGCAGCTGGGGAGGGGGGATCATCAATAGGGATATTAAAGTCCCCCATGACAAGAGTGGGGAGGTCACAGGCTAGAAAATATGGAAGCCAGGTGGCGAAATGATCCAAGAACTGACTGGTTGGGCCTGGAGGGCGATACACAACTGCTTTCATGTGAACTAACTGCAATAGATAAGCACTTTACTAAATAATTTGCTTTTGCAAATCTTGTAATTTCAGCAACTCTTTTGGTGACCTGATCTCCTGTCATTTCTCGCCAAAACTTCCATCAGTTCCACACTCTGGAAATGGATGGGTGGGCGTGGCTTGCATGGTGGGTGAGCAGGGTTTCTTGTGAAGGTAGGTGGGGCTTCATTCAGTAGAGCTCATGCTGCTCCTGTTGTGCATGCTGCTGCTGCAGATGTAGCACCCCACGGGGCAGGCGGTTAACCTACTCGTCGCTGGGCCTTTGTGGGTCGGGTCAGGCGTTGTCACGGGGGGGCCTTGCCCGGTTCCGTTGCCCTGAGGCATACAGTAAAACCAACCCACACTATGTGAAGGCTCCTTAGCTGTATGTAGTGTGTGTGTGTATGTGGAACACCGGTGATTAACCCCCTCCTTACCTGAGATAGATACCGCACCTTAATTGAGGTGCAGTATCCTGTGGTGATCAGAGCCTCAGGGGCGCCACACAGACACAGCTTTTCCTGCGGACCCAGCCCACCCCTGTATTTATATGTATAAAGCAACGTGTATACACATGCACACACCCTGCTGTATACCCTGTGTACTGTCTATGTATCTATCTATCTGCATAAAAATATGAAGAGGCAGCACTCCATAAATAACTAAAAAGTGTGGACTTTATTAACCCTTGTGGCAATGTATCAGTCCTATCACAGAACCTTTCCCAAAGACTGAAACATTGCCACATAGGCTAATAAAATCCACACATTGTACTTATTTATGGAGTGCTGCCTCTTCATATTTTTATATATCTGACGGATTATGTAATTGTTAGTCCAGCGGCTTGCACAGGTTTTTTTTTGCATTATTTTGCATTTTGTGATGCTTCATTTTTTTCTCTACTTTTTTTTTCCATATAATAGTAATGCAATTCACATTTCACATGTTCAATATTCACATAAATATTTCACATATTCACTGTGCACATTTACAATGAAATGTAAAAGTTTGGGCACCCCTGATCAAAATTACTGTTATTGTGAACAGTTAAGCAAGTTGAAGATGAAATTGACACATTCCCTTTGTTTTTTTAGGCAAAAAAAAAAAAATAATCTTTCACATTTTAAACTAACAAAAAAGAAAAGTGGACCGATGCAAAGGTTTGGACACCCTGCATGGTTAGTACCTAGTAGCACCAGCTATCACAACTGGTAAACACCTTTTGTAGCCAGCCAAGAGTCTGTCAATTCTTGTGTGAGGGATTTTTACCCATTCTTCCTTGGAAAAGTTTTCCAGTTCTGTGAGATCCTGGGTCATCTTGCATGCACTGGTCTTCTGAGGTCTAGCCACATATTTTCAATGATTTTCAGATCAGGGTACTGTGAAAAACCTTCTGCTTGCACCTTTTGAGGTAGCCTATTGTGGATTTTGACATGTGTTTACATTTACATTTTCCATTTGTAGAAACCATCTTCTTTTAAACTTCAGCTTTTTAACAGATGGTGTTATGTTACTGCGATGCTCTTGAACTAGTCAGGGTGTCACAGGGTACTGCACTCTCTTTTATCTGCTGGTGCTGGACTCAACCCCCCCATGGTTCTTGGTTCCCAACCTATGGTACTGCCTCCATCAGCATCCAAATCCCAACCTCACCTCACACCACACCCTATCAGGCACACCAGTGGGCTGCCTAGCTGGAATAAGGCCGCCCACCTAGGGGTCAGGCAGATTGGTGGGAGAAAAGTAAGTAGAAGAGTGTTAGCCCTCACGAAGTGAGGGGCTGAGGGAGTAGTGGCTCCCTGTATGTTGTTGGTTGGGTCGCAGACGGTGGTCTGGGACAGGAGGAGTCGGAGACCCGGTCGCAGGGTATTGAGGCTGGTTGCCTAGACCCGGTCTTGGAGGACGGTCAGCATCTCAAGCCTAATAACTGGTCTGGAACCGAAAGCACAGCGGGGTACAGGACCCTAGGTCGGGGAGTAGCTTCAGACAACCCGGCAATTAGCCTGTGGAGGATAGTGTCTTCACAAACTGTCCCCAAAAAGCTCAGAGATCGAGGGCACTAGCGCAACGAGGGGGATAGGACTTTCCAATCTATGCAGCCTGCAAAAATCCCAAGCGTGAGCCCTTGAGAGCACAGCTCCACTACCAGCAAGTAGGAAGCAGGACCCGGACAGCTTTAAGCCAACGGGCCACCAGAACATTTATAAATTGTGGCAGGCTCCGAAACCAATACCAGAGGGGATGGACACCCGGACGTGGTCCCCCAAAAGGGCAGCGGCACCCAGCGACTTGCTTTACCATTGTGTCAGAGTCTGCTTTGCGGTCGCATCACTACCAACACTGCCTGATTGAGTACGTAGTCCTCCCCTGCTTCCAACCAGCACTGCGCTCCCCTACACCTCCATTATCCAGCGTCCCAGGGCCTCCCCTACCCGTGAAGGGAACATCATCTAGCCCCCACTCCATCTCCCCCGGGTACTCCCATCGGCAGCGGCGGTACTCCACTTACCACGAACCACGGGTGGCATCATGAACTCTTATCCCCTGTAAATACTCCCTTTTCATTTGAAGTGGCCGTGAGCCCCCAGGTTCGAAGACCCCCGAGCCACAGCAGATCCCGGATTCGAGCGGTTCGACCGCTGCAGGGGCGATACATTAGCATCAAGAATTTGTTGAAATTTCATTGAATCCCTCCTTCACTCTACCTGTGAAATATTCCCCATACCATTGGCTGCAGCACAACCCCAAAGCATGATTAAGCCACCCCCATGCTTAATGGTTGGTGAGATATTGTTTTCCTGAAATTATGTGTCCCTTTTTCCTCCACAAATACCCTTGATCTTTGGGGCTAAAGAGTTCTATTTTGACCTCAATGGTCCACAGGACTTGTTTCCAAAATGCATCAGTCTTGTTTAGGTGGTCTTTTGCATACGTCTGAAGTTAAAATTAATGGTGAATGGGCAGAGGTATCAGAAAAATTTAACATGGAAAATCCCCATTACTTACAATATTTACAAATAACAACATTACACATCAGTGGTAAAAGAGGTTGGGAAGGCTGAGAAGAAGGGGAGTTTTGATCTATTGATTGGTCAGGGAGCGGGACATGAATCCCTTTCGATCATATACCAGCGATTGAGAGATCAAGTACAGGGCCCCTGGAAAGAGCAAATATTTAAAACCTGGGAGACTGTTCTGGGCGATCCGGACATCTATGATAAAATTCTAAAGGGGTTGGAATCTGTTAAGAAAGTAATGATAAATGAACAATGGAGGGAGATGCAATTTAAGCTAGTACACAACGCAATTTACGCCTTTAATATACCACATAGCAGCTCACCAGTGCATTTCTTGGACCATTGCCCTAAATGTGGACTCCATAAAGAAAAACTGTTTCACTGCATATGGGAATGCCCACAGGTGAGGGGGGTATGGGAGGAAGCGGTGGCGTACATATTGAGGATCTGGAAAGTAGTTATACCTGTCACCCCTCAGGCATGTTTGTTTCACTGTATAGAAGCCCCTACGGAAACTGACAGAGCAAGTGCTCACATTCCAGGTGTAATACACGTAGTATTGCTTGTAGTTAAGAAATGCCTACTTAGGAATTGGCTAAGACAGACACCGAGTAATACAGAAATAGTTGATACCCTAAAAACAATAATGATGTATGACAAACTGGATTTGGAGAAACATAAGGAGAAGTCCACTAAAAGATTTTTCAAAAAATGGAGAACATTTATTGAGCAAAGCTTCACACAGACTGAAATCACCCAGTTAATTAAAGCATTTGAACACACGTCTTGGTATTGTTTGGAAGACATTGCAGGGACACTAGCGACACTGAAGATGGGGAGCATCCAAAGGACCAACTGAATTGAACAAATATGTTAGTTTGTTAAGTTAAAGGAAATTATTGTTAAGATAATTCTATGGAGATGAAATTGTTGAGACAATGAAAAAGAAAATGATGTAACAGAAGCATTGTACGATCCGGAGAAGTTTTATGGAATGTAACAACATGTTCTCTTGTTGATGATATGTGCTTGCTGACATAAAATAAAATATGTTTAAAAAAAAATTAATGGTGAAGATGCAGGAGAGGGTTTTCTTCTCATGACTCTTCCATAAAGGCCATATTTGTGCAGGTGTCTCTGAACAGTAGAACAATTCAACACAACTCTAAAATCTGCTAAATCTTCCTGAAGGTTTTTTGAAGTCAAGTGCAGGATCTGATTTTCTCTCTAGCACTGCTACGAGCAACTCTCACAAAAATTTTGCTTGGTCTTCCAGACCTTATCTTGACCTCCACTGTTCCTGTTAAATGCCATTTCTTAATTACATTTTGAACTGAGGAAAGGGCAAACTTGAAAATGCTTTGCTATCTTCTTATAGCCTTCTCCTGCTTTGTGGGTCTTCACCATTTTAATTTTCAGAGTGCTAATCAGCTGCTTAGAAGACCCCATGGATGTTTGTTGGCAGAAGGTTAGAGGAGGCTGGCTTTTTATAAAGCTTTGGAATTTGCATCACCTGGCCTTTTCTAATGATGATATTGAACAAACTATAACCCTAACAGACTATTTTAGGTCTGAAATCTTGGTCAAAGTTGTCTGAGCACACAAATCTCCAAGGGTGTCCAAAACTTTGCAAAGGCCCATTTTCCTTTTTATAATTTTTAAAAAGTAAAAGATGAAAATATCTTTTTTTTGCCTAAAATACAAAGGAAAGGAGTAATCTTTAACATTATGCCTTTTAAAGATCATTTCATCTTCAACTTGCTAAATGTTACGCACGCTCACCGCTGGAGATTAGGCAGCGAGCACATCCTTATGGTGAAGTGGACCCACTGGACCACAGGGGGAACCCGAACCCACCCAGACAAGGGAAGGGCGGAGTCCAGGGACTGTGGCAGCTGAGCCAGGGCTAGGTGATCGCAGGACAGGGGACAGTTCAAGGACAGACAGGACTGGCATGGGAACACAGTACAGATCAGGCAGGCAAAAAGAATTTTAAACAATGATCTTATATACATGGTATATCATTAAATATTGATAATGATAGATTATAAATAGGATCAAGGACTATATAGGATGGGCAAATCGCGTGAACATGTTTATGAAAGGAGGAGAAAAAAAGCGATCATAAAAGGCCAAAAATGCAAAAAAGCAATCAGATTAATCAAAATTGATTTTTATTAGGTATAAATATAAATAGTTAATTACACAGGTACTTATAGGGACAACTCTGTGTGCATCAATATTAAACAATTAAAAGAACCGTGTCATAAATCGATAAATATATAGATAGAAATACATCTATACATATATACCGTATATGGGTTCAAAAATCATAATGGGCCAAACAAAAGAGAATGTAATGAATCTGAACCATCAGCAATACGTATAATTAATTAATTAAAGACCACTAGGGGTCACTCTTGGTGCACAAAAAGGATATAATGAATCTGAACCACTGTTTATCTGTAGGTGCTGCAGGTGATGGTATGTCAGTCTTCCTAACACTCACAGTGTTCTTAATGTCTCTGCATTTGTGTATGTCACCTTCATACCTTGATGATGATGTTGTTGCAGCTGCCGAAGTGTTGAACTCTAGGAAGTCGAGGCTGGGGTCGTTCCTCATTTGGGCCTGCTCGTCGATGAACCTGCAGAAGTGAATAAATAGGGGAAAAGTGACGTCTTGCACTCTTTTGTACCTTGAGACTGACGTTGCCCATTTCTCCTGCAGACTGTATGGCAGTTTCACCATGATTGGGTTCACTCCATGGTCTGTATCCAGGTAGCACAGCCCAGACAGACGAGGGTCTCTTTTGGCGAGCTCCAGCTCCATGAGCAGATCACTTAGGTCTTGAAGCTTGTGGACTTCTTTAAGCTTGATCTTTGGGATGTCCTGCAGTCTCTTGAATAGGGCTTTCTCTATTGCTTCTGCGCTGCCAAAGGTACGTTCCAGTCTTTGCCATGCAGCAGCGAGACCTGCTTCTGCTTGTCCCACATAGATGGTTCTGAGGCTCTTGATATGGTTTGTAGAGCCTGGGCCCAACCACTTGATCATGAGGTCGAACTCCTGTTCTGCAGTTAAGTTGAGATTGGCGATGGCTGTCTTGAAAGTTGCTTTCCAGGCCCTGTAGCTTTCTGCACGATCATCAAATTTCATGAGACTAGTGTTGATTAGCTCTCTGCTCACCATGAACCTGGCAAACTCAGACATATCTGATTTCTCACCACTTGTTGCCACGATGACTCGTGATGCCCCTGGGGCGTATGGGCTGCCTGGCGTGAATGGATGAGATGATCCCGGGTAGAATGACGTTGCTGCAGGGTTGAGCTGTGGTTTAGCCTCTATAGATTCTGATGACCGCTGCTTGAGCTGTGGAAGTGGGTCAGGAAGCACTTGGTTGCCATCTTGCCATGGTGACTGTGTTTGAGAGGGCACCTCTTGGTGACTGTTATTAATTTGTTATTAATTTGCTCGGGTGCTTTAGGTGGTACTGGCACTGGTAGAGATAAGTTGGAGGTTTCGGTGTTGTCGGCTTGGACGGTACTGCAAACTGGGGTTGCTACAGGTAACTGATTAAGTACATAGTCTCTTGTGCGATCAACTGGATTGTCTGTTTCCAGTGGTGGCGAGTGAGCTGGATCATGACCTTGGCTCAATGCTTGCTCAAGTAGTCTCACTTTAGCTAGCGCAACTTCCTCTTCCATCTGTGACCGAAGAATCTTTATCCGAGCCTCCGCTTCTGCCCTTTTGGCTTCTGCTTTAGTGGCTTCTGCTTTTGCAAGGGCTTCTGCCCTTTTGGCTTCTGCTCTTTTGGCTTCTTCCTCTACTTCTCTTTATGTGAAGGAACATCTCACCTTGGATTATTCTGCTCTTATGCGGGCCTCTAGTATCCTGTCGCCCAGTGCTGAGCTTCTTGAGGATGATGACCCGGATGACCGAGAGGAACGTCTAGATGAGGTTGATCGGTGTGATCTAGTTTCTTGCTGGTAAGAGATACGGTGTTCGGCCTTGTCTATGGCATCTTGCACCTTGGCATTTCTTTCCTTGTCCACCTCTTCTGCCTTGCTCAGGTCTGAAAGAGCTTCATTAATTTTAGAGTCTTTTAGAAAGGTAATATACCTTGTTGACAGTCTCTTGTATCTTTCATGAGCTGTGTTCAGCCGTTCCATAGCGGCTTGTAAGCATGCCGCATCGCCTGATGAGGATTCAAATCTTGACATGTAATAGGTGACTCGTTCCCACAGTTCTTCCAGGTGTTCACATAGCTCATCTTTCATAGTGTGATAGTTTTCAGTGGCCTTTATCGTGGGTTTGGAAGAGCGCTTTGGTCAGACAACTTGGTCTGCTAGAAGCGTGGGATCTGTCTCCTGGGCTTCATAATGGACAGTATCAGGTTGTATTTTCTCTGTTTCAGGAGTGGGGAACTGTCCGAGGTCTTTTTCGGCCATTTTGATTTAAGGCATACTGTCTCTTTAAGAAACTTGACTTTTGAATAGGGGTCCAAAAATTGTCGTGCAGCTCTGCAAGGACTCCCTGATGAAATTCCCAAGGTGTCTTTAGCAAAACTTGGGGTTCACAGTCTAGCAATGTGCAGTAATGAGGTATAATGTACTGCAAGTCTATAGAAGGGGTATGGCAAGAGGGAAACAGCAGGTGCATAAAATGTCCCTTTACAATGCAAGCAGAGGTGATACAGGACGTGGCAGATGGGAGAGCTTCCCCTTAGGCTTGTCCAGGCTGTTGCAGGCAGACTAGTGCACAAGGCTTGTTGCTAGGCAGATTACAAGGGAAGTTACAGGGTTCTTAGGGATCTGTAGCCGGGGTATTGAGCTGTTAAGCAGTCTTCTGATTGATTTGGGCTCTCAAGGAAGTTTTTGACTTTGGGCTGTTAAGCAGTCTTCTGACTGTTCTGTCCCCACTTAAAGGCGATTGAAGGCGCGTAGTTATGGAATGGCGTGAGAATCTTACCTTTGTTTTTCCTATAGGTGAGGCAGACATGACCAGAGTGCTCCAGAGTTAAACATGCACATGCTGAGATGAAACAATGGTGATTTATTTTCTCCAAACGTTAAGGACATGCAGGAGTACAGCGGTCCAAGTACAAGGCATTGTGGTTCTCTTGTGATGCTTGTTTATGGAGCCACTAAGGTCAGAAGACTTTGCTTCTAGCAGCTCAAATAAGGGATGTGATTCTCAAAATCTCTGGCTGTGAACTGAATATGCCAGGAAGTGATGTAAGAGGAGCAGCAGACACTCCCATGGGCTGGACAAAAAGAAACAGAGGAGCCAAAAGGTCTGACCAGTAGATGGCAGCAGAGACAAGCATGAAAAACATTAAATAACAGTTTTAACTAAAACAAATAGGAACAGCACAGGGTACAGTAAGAAGATGATTAAGAAAGCATATCATCATGCTAAACATTCATCAAGAAATTCTCTACTGTACTCCAGCTCTAAGTCTGAGTCGACCGACCAGATTCGGTTGATTACAAATTATAATTCTTAGATTCCCTCCATGCGTGAATGCCTAAATAAGGCATGGCCGATATTGCAGGCTGACCCAATCCTGGATAAAATCATCCCTGAACGTCTATCCATCACCATGCGCAGGTCTAGAAACCTGCAAGACCATCTTATTCATAGTCACTATGAAGGTGATAAAAAGGATAAGACTTTTTTAGGAACGTTTAAATTAAATGTACAATTAGGCTGCTTTCCTTGTGGAGAGTTCGTTTCCTGCCGCAACATATGCCGCGAGAGGACCTTCACTGACGCTAATAACTGCAAAACTTATCAGATTAATAAGAAAATTACGTGTAATTCCAAAGCAGTCATTTACTACGCTACCTGCCCATGTCGGGAAATTTATTTTGGACTTACAATGCATTAGTTGAAGGTGCGAACTCGTGAGCATGTGTTGCGGATTGAGGCTGCCCGTAATGAGACGGATGTAGCTAGTCTTAAAACCATTCCGAAACATTTTCGTAATTATCATTCCTCCAACAGCAGCCTTTTTAGGGTTAGGGGAATCGATCAGCTGAATTTGGGTATCAGAGGGGGGAAACAGTAGGCGGTTGGCTCAACTTGAGGCCAGGTGGATATGCACTCTTGGTACTGTGTATCCATCTGGCCTCAATGAAAACATCAGCTTTGCGTCTTTCTAATAAATATGGAGATGAGTGGCTGATTGTTCTAGATATTGTGCATGATAATGCTAATTAATTAATCTAATATATGCCTTGTTTGACTATATTTATTTATAATTATATTGCTTGACTATATGGGATAATCTCTCTTTTTTTTTAACTAAATCCCAATACTACATGCATGATTAACTCTATTCTATGAGTAATTATCTTGGTCCTGCACCCGAACGCGTGGTTGTCATGGCTTTCCGACGCTTGTCCGACTCGCTATCTCCACGAATCCTCTTTTCTCGGGTCACGTGTTGCCCTGGGTCAGATGATCTGTGACGTGGCGGCCGGCCTCGCGTCGGTGAGTTGCCATGACGACGCGCGCGTCACGATGTCTGCTGAGCGGCGATTGGAGGTGGGCGGTATTTAAACCTCCTGCTTCGTCTGTCAGACACGCCCCCTGACGAAGAAACCGAAACATGTGTCGGGTGTCACACGCTTCTAACGGTAACCGGCCCTATGGGTTCATTTATGTAAAATCTCCTATGTATTTACATCCTGATTGTGTTTCTAATATAATAGGTCATATATACAGTAGAATTGTCTCTATTATAAATAGTGTTTAATATCTTGCTAAACAATAGGCATTGTAGCTTTAGTATTCCTTAGTGCACCATGAGTGACCCCTAGTGGTCTTTAATTATACGTATTGCTGATGGTTCAGATTCATTACATTCTCTTTTGTTTGGCCCATTATGATTTTTGAACCCATATATATGTATAGATGTATTTATATCTATATATTTATCGATTTATGACACGGTTCTGTTAATTGTTTAATATTGATGCACGCAGAGTTGTCCCTATAAGTACCTGTGTAATTAACTACCGAATCTATATTTATACCTAATAAAAATCAATTTTGATTAATCCGATTGCTTTTTTGCATTTTTGAGCTTTTATGATCGCTTTTTTCTCCTCCTTTCCTAAACATTTCAGGCAGGGTAGACAGTTCAGGAACGGATCAGGATCAGTCCAGAAACGGACTGGACACAGGACAACAGACACTGGAGATAATTAGACACTGGACACATTGGGCAGAGGTCATCAGACACTGGGCACCAGGTATAGCCAGGACATCGGGCAGAGGTCATCAGACACCAGACACTGGGTATGGCTCCAGACATCGGGCAGAGGTCATCAGACATCGGACACCGAGTATGGCTCCAGACACCGGGCAGAGGTCATCAGACACTGGACACCGAGTATGGCTCCAGACATTGGGCAGATGTCATCAGACATCGGGCAGAGGTCATCAGACATCAGACAGCAGGTATGGCTCCAGACATCGGGTAGAGGTAATCAGACACCAGACATCGGATATGGCTCCAGACATCAGACAGAGGACATCAGACACCAGACATCAGGAAGACTCCAGATATCAGGCAGAGGTCAGGCATCGGACACTGGGTATGGCTCCAGACATCGGGTAGAGGTAATCAGACACCAGACATCGGGTATGGTTCCAGACATTGGTCAGAGGACACAGGACATCGGATATGGCTCCAGACGTCAGGCAGAGATCATCATCAGACACCGGACATCAGGAAGACTCTAAACATCGGGTAGAGGTCATCAGACATCGGATATGGCTCCAGAAATTGGGCAGAGGACACCGGACATCGGATATGGCTCCAGACATCGGGTAAGGCTCCAGACATTGGGCAAGGCTTCAGACATTGGGCAGAGGTCATCAGCAGGGAGGCACAGGCACAATAAGCACAGACTGCAGCTTCAGGTACAGAACAGAAAACCAGAGATATAGGATTACTGGGCACAGCTACAATAATCATATACTGGAAATCCAGACTGATAAGGAGGATACAGACAACCTGAGTTGTATGCACAAAGTGAAAATATTTTAATAATGCAGAAAATGTTAAAAGCACATAAAAAATGAAGGGAAAGAGCCCCCCCCCATACACAGAAATACACACACCACAAAAAACCTCAGACATGGATAATAATCATATTGACAGGATCACAAATGAGTAATATTAATCCTAGAACGCATACCTGGGGCCTCGCAGGCCTGCTAGGTCATTTGTTTTCTATGGTAGATTGAATTGCTTGCTCGTTCTAGGGTTAAAGGCGTATAAATGAATTAAACAGCAATCCGACAATAAATGAAGTCAAAAACAATATGGTACAGAATAAGAAAAGCCCAAATACAGTACCCAGTGTAAGGTCAGTAACAGAGGTTATGTGGGTGCGCCTGTCCCATGCGTTACGCCACCATTTGTTCAGGTACAGAACACATAGACAAGGCTGGAGTCTCAGGACAGGCCGGTAACTGGATACGCTGGTCCCTGAATATGGGAGGTACCTGAATATGCAAGGTTAGCCGCACTACAGACAGGATACCAGACTCAGACAGGTGACCGGACTCAGGCAGAATATCGGATTACAACAGTAGCAGACTCCAGCACTTGAGCAGCAGCAGCAACACAGATGGGCACGGACTGCAACAGTGTAGTGCAGGCACAGTGGGACTGGACTGCAACAGGGCAGTGCAGGCACAGCGGGACTGGACCACAACAGGGCAGTGCAGGCACAGCCTGACTGGACCGCAACAGGGCAGTGCAGTCACATTGGGACTGGACTGCAACAGGGCAGTACAGGCACAACAGGACTGGACCATAACAAGGCAGTGCAGATACAGCGGGACTGGACCACAACAGGGCAGTGCAGGCACAGCGGGACTGGACCGCAACAGGGCGGTGCAGGTACAGCGGGACTGGATCACAACAGGACAGTGCAGGCACAGTTGGACTGGAATGCAACAAGGCAGTGCAGGCACAGCGGGATTGGACCACAGCAAGGTTTGGCAGCCCTAGCGGGTTTGGACCGCAGCTAGGTGGTGCAGTCACAGTGGGATTGGACTGCATCAGGTGGTGCAGTCACAGCGGGATTATACTGCAGCTAGGTGGTGCAGTCACCGCAAAATTGGACCACAACAGGATAGTGCTGGCACAGCGGGATTGGACCACAACAGGGTAGTGCTGGCAAGGCGGGATTGGACCGCAGCAAGATGGTGCAGTCATAGCAAGATTGGACCGCAGCTAGGTGGTGCAGGTATAGTGGATTTGGACCGCAGCTAGGGGGTGCAGGCACAGCGGGTTTGGATCATAGCTAGATGGTGCAGGTACAGCAGGGAATCCAGACTTCAGGTTCGAAACATAAACAGGACTTTATTAACAGGAACAGGACTTCAGGTACAGAACATAGCAGAACTTCAGGTACAGAACACGGCAGAACTTCAGGTACAGAACATGGCAGGACTTCAGGTACAGAACAAGGCAGGACTTCAGGTACAGAACACGGCAGGACATCAGGTACATGTCACGCTCCCCGGCTCCCCTGCTAGGCTCCCCGGCTCCCCTGCCATGCTCCCCGGCCCCTCTGCCTTGCTTACCGGCTCCCCTGCCACGCTTCCCCGCTCTCAGGTCGCGCTCCGCCGCTCCCGTGCCAGGCTTCCCGGTCCCCCGCTCCACAGCCTTCCTGCTCCATCGCCTGCGGTCCCCAGGCAGCCCGGTCCCCGCTCCCGGCGCCCGTCGGCAACTCTGCCTCAGCCCGGCTCTCCTGCTTCCTACTCACCGCTCCCTCCTCTGGCTTCTGGAACCCGGGCCTCGCGCATGCGCATTAGGGCGCGCGCACGGTCATTGATCCTCTCTTAAAGGGCCAGCACCTAGAAACAGGAAATTGCATAGACAGGTACAGGGTATATTAAGATTCACTTTCCTGGTGGGCGGGGCCTGTTCTACGTGTTTAGCAAGCTAGTGTTCAGGTCCCCTATTGCTTTGCCTTGTGCTTTGCCTGTATTAACCCTGTCCTGTCTCGTAGAGCCTGTCCTGCCACGCCAGCCGCTCCGAACCACGCTCTTTCCCGTACCCTGACGGTGACTTCGGCGGATGTGCCACCACCTCTGCAGCTCCGCCAGTCTACAGTCCCTGGCTCCGTTTGGTGACCCGTCCCATCGCTCAGCAGGTTCCGGATCCCGCCTGACCTTACCACCTGGCCTCGGACTCTGAGCCTCGTCACCCGGACTACCGTCCAGAACTCCATCCACCTTTCCTGCTCCCCTACGGACTGTCTGACTACCACCAGTGCTTCGGCTACCGTGCACCCAGACCCTCTGGCGGGGTGACCTGCCTGGATGCCTCCTCAAGGGAAACCGGTGTACGGCCCAGAGGTTCCACCACCCGGACGTAACAGTACAGAACACGGCAGGACTTCAGGTACAGAACACAGGAGGACTTCAGGTACAGAACACAGAATGAACAAGGCTGGAGTCTTAGGACAAGACGGTAACTGGATACGCTGGTCCCTGAATACGCAGGTACCTGAATACGCCAGACCCACGGTTAACCAGACTCAGACAGGATACCAGACTTAGACAGAAAACCGGGCTTCAGCAGCAGCTGATGCCAGCAGCAGCAGCAGCAGACTCCAGTGCTTCAGCAGCAACACAGATGTAGTACCCACGGGGCAGGGGTAAACGTACTTGTCGCCGGGCCGGTGATGCCGGGTCTGGGATGTCACGGGAGGCCCTGCCCGGCTTTGTGGCCCTGAGTTGTACAATAAAAGGGAAGGATGAGGATGGGTGGTGGAGGATGTTGGGGGTTGTCTCGTGATGCCACCTGTAGTATGCGGATAGGGCTTAGCCGCAGCCGCAGTCGCTGTCCTCTGGGGCGGATGGTGTCACAGCTAGGATAGTTTAGCTTCCTGCAGGCGAAGCTAGGCCCCAGGGAGGATTATAATGGTGGTGGTAGCTGTTGGCGCCGAAGCGCGGGGCGACGGCGACAGCAATAACGGGATGACACAAGGGGCTGCAGTCAAAGTTCTTTTTACTCACAGTACTGTCGTCACCCCCGGAGTGCTGGTTTCCGCCGTGATGGGCCCCAGCCATTCCCGGGTAGTTCAGAGGTTACCACCGGTGTTGTGAATTGAGAGACCTTCCTTTCTGTGCGCTTTAGTGTGGACCCCCATGACTTGAAGTTACTTGGGAACCGCGGTATTCTTGTAGTGTTAGCTCCCGTCCCGTGTGCCGGTGACGCGGGTCTGTGGTGGGGCCTGACCTTGATCATGACTCCAAACCCTATGTGCCGCTGTGCTCCAGGATCTTGTGGGGGCCAGAGGGATATACAATCGCCCTGTCCTGCAGATTCTGGTGGCGCAACCTGAAGTGTATGCCATCTCAGGGTTCTGCACCCTAACTGCGCTGGTACTGAGGGAGTTATTGAGCTCTACCTCCAGCTACCGTGTTGCTCCTCTGTCTCTCCAGCTCACCCAGTAAACTCCTGATTCTTCCAGTTGGGCCGGTTCTAACAAGAGAAGCTCTGAAGCACTCTCTCTTGCGATCGTGTTGTTCTGTGTCCCAGACTATTCTGAGGTAAAAACTGTTTGCTTTCTCTCTTCCTCTGTGCTGCCCCCACTTTCCTGATGACTCACTGGTGGCTGGGAAAAAAACGTTTTTATGGTGATCACCTTTAGCCCAGTTTCTGTGGGAAAGCACCGGAGCTGTGTTTGTGTTGTGTAAATGAAAACCAGTGGTTAACCTCTTCCTTACCCAGGATGAATATTGCACCTTAAGTCAGATGCAATACCCTGTGGTGGCTGAAACCTCAAGGGCGCCACACAGACATAATGGATCCGGGGCAGACATTAGCATGCCAGAACTAGATATAGTCAGAACTGGTGTAGAATACAGGAAAACCAGAGCAACATGGCAGGACCAACACTGACCTAGATTCAGTAACCTAAGGAAGCTGCTTGGCCATGGAACTTTTATACCTGATGCCTCCCAGCCATAGGCTGGGGACATCTTAGCAAGGTGTGCATGCCTCCTAATAAAAAGACAGGAAGCATGCAGGCTTGCCCTCTAGGCTGGAGGCCAGGAAACCTCACACAACATGTGCAGGGCCTGAGATCTAGTCAGGAGCTGAAGACATCACACGTGGGCACCCGCGGGTGGGGTCAGCCGGAGACCGCACAGCACGTGGATGGAAATTAAGGTAAAAAAAGGGGCAGGGACATGGCACGAGGATGCCACATAGCGCCAGTGTTACATGTAACTGTTCACAATACTTACAGCAAAGAAGGGCAGCAGTTGTACATCACCCAGGCCAAAAACTAGTACTCTAGCAGGATATAGCTAAGCCCCACTAAGTTGAGGCATCACAGGTGCAGGAGGAGCAAATCACACACACTTCCAAAAAATTGAGGGGGTGATTGCTAGATGATAAAACTGCACACTGATGGCTTGCATAGAGCGCTGTTCACACACGCAGATGCACAGTCAAAAGCCCGCAGCCTATTAGGTGACGCCCATACTATTAGATCAGGTGGGCTGCCAAGCCGTACTCCATCTGTGCAGCATACAGGGACAGGAATTCTAATATGCAAGGCCTAACAGAAAGGGGCCTGGCTGCATCCTGTACAAAAACATATGAGGTTTTAGTTGGTATTATGGCCAGAATACAGAAGCCTCCAACACTTCTCACGGGAACCTCATGCTTGTATGTCCCTACATTAAATATAAAAATAGCAACAAAAAGAGGAATACATATCCTCCAAAAATTAAACATTACTTACAGCAAAGAAGGGCAGCAGTTGTACACCGCCCAGGCCATCAGTGTGCAATTTTATCATCTAGCAATCGCCCCCTTCATTTTTTGGAAGTGTGTGTGATTTGCTCCTCCTGCATCTGTGATGCCTCCACTTAGTGGGGGCTTAGATGCATCCTGCTAGAGTACTAGTTTTTGGCCTGGGTGATGTACAACTGCTGCCCTTCTTTACTGTAAGCAATGCTTAATTTTTGGAGGATATTTATTCCTCTCTTTGTTGAAATTAAAAAAAGCCGCTTGCAGATCTTCTTATTTTGATACACAGCCAAGATATGCGCACGGGTGGGGGCTGCAACATGTAGCCATTTGCTTTTTCTGTGCTGGGTATCACAATATGGGAGGGCCATATGCCAAATGTTTTATTTATTTATTTTACAACATGATAGTGACCCGCAGACAGCGTCTGTGATTGGTTGCAGTCAGACACCACCGCACAGGCTGGGGGCGTGTATGACTGCAAACAATCACAGACACTAGAACAGCTGGTGGGTGGGGAAGGTAGTGCATATGGACTAGCAATAGTAAGCGGCCCCTGAAATGGCCTGGAAGCAGATACAGCCGCGCTGGAGCGTCAGTAAGTATAAAGCGCTTGCTCCCTTCCCCCTATCCCTTCTACCACCATTTTTAATAGCTGGATTCTGGCCCCCATAAACTTATATAGGGAAGCGCATCCAACTAGATAACCAGAAAAATAGCAATTCAGAGGCTAAAATATAGCTTTTAATCTATTCCATTAAAATTTAGATTAAAATATGTGAATAACCCAAAGTTCTCTGGATTGTTGTCTTTAGATACAGTAATCACATTTCCAGAGAACCTATGATATAACAAAATGAACAAAAAAAACACAAAATACACAACAAAAATTGAGTAAGATGATTATCACTCCAATAAGGACAGTGGTCCAATATATGAGTATCTAAAAAATCATCAAAAACAACACAATATAACAACCATATAGTGCACGGTGATCCTCAAAGAGGAGATCACCAATTCAAATTTTGTAGAATGAGTTAGGAATGATCTCACCCATTCTTGCAGCTTGGGGTAAACAATGTGGGTTCACACAGCATCAGCTGGCCCTATAATTGACCCTAGGGAATCTTAATAACACCTGATACCCCAAAGCTTCCCTGCTCATCCCTGGGACGAGGGCCAGGAACATTGTAGGGGCACCAAGAGAGGGCTAGATGTGGTCTGTTCTTGTAAGAGCAGAAGCTTTGGGGTATTAGGTGTTATTAAGATTCCCTAGGGTCAATTATAGGGCCAGATGATGCTGTGTGGACCCACATAGAGGAAATCCTGTTTACCCCAAGCTGCAAGAATGGGTGAGATCATTCCTAACTCATTGTACAAGATTTGAATTGGTGATTTCCTCTTTGAGGATCACCGTGCACTATATGTTTGTTATATTGAGTTGTTTTTGATGATTTTTTAGATACTCATATATTGGACCACTGTCCTTATTGGAGTGATAGTCATCTTACTCAATTTTTGTTGTGTATTTTGTGTTTTTTTGTTCATTTTATTATATCATAGGTTCTCTGGAAATGTGATTACTGTATCTAATGACAACAATCCAGAGAACTTTGGGTTATTCACATATTTTAATCTAAATTTTAATGGAATAGATTAAAAGCTATATTTTAGCCTCTGAATTGCTATTTTTCTAATTATAAGTGGCTTTTCCTCCTATATCATGAGCTGCTGTTTGACAACTAGATAACCAGGACTAATCCTGGGCCGAAACCGGGATTTTTTTTGTTAACTAGTGATGAGCGAGTACTAAAAAGCTCGGGTGCTCGAAGCTCGGGCCGAGCCTCCCAAGATACTCGTGTACTCAGCCCGAGCAACGAGCCCAATGTTATCCTATGGGAGACCCGAGTATTCTTGTGAAATGACCACCGGCAGCATGTAGAAACCCTAAAAATGGCACAAAAGTCTCAGAAGAGTGCTCAAATGACATGGCAACAGCATGGGGAAGACCCCTTGAAGCATTTATCACTCAAAAGTCACAGCTGTGAACAATTTTGTCCGCGTTTTACGCCATTTTTACGGACTCACCAGAAAACCTTTCAAAATGACACCAAAATGATTTTTCATGGCGGAAATGTTAAGGGCACATACCCAATAGTGAGATAGAGCTAATGTATGTTACTTTTTGAGATCAATACATGAAAGATTTTACGTAAAACATTGTGTGGCACTCCGATGTCCCTGAGAAGAGACGTATATAAAGGCCTCTGAGTCTAATGTGCCCATTTTGAGGAACTGAGTCTTTGTAGTATTTTCCTTTGCCAGGGCAGTCCAAAATTGTGAGGTTCACCAATGCCCCTGCATACAGACGTGCATGATGGCCTGTAAACCTGAAGTGCCCATTGTAAGGAAGTGGGTCTATTGTAGTATAGCCCTTAGGCAGGGCAGCCAAAAATTGGGAGGCTCCACGTTGTCCCTGGATAGAGACGTGCATGAGGGCCTGTAAACCTGAAGTGCCCATTGGAAGGAAGTGGGTCTATTGTAGTATAGCCCTTTGGCAGGGCAGCCAAAAATTGGGAGGCTCCACGTTGTCCCTGGATAGAGACGTGCATGAGGGCCTCAAAACATTAAGTGTCCATTGTCAGGAAGTGGGTGTATTATAGTATAGCCCTTTGGCAGGGCAGCCAAAAATTGGGAGGCTCCACGTTGTCCCTGGATAGAGACGTGCATGAGGGCCTGTAAACCTGAAGTGCCCATTGGAAGAAAGTGGGTCTATTGTAGTATAGCCCTTAGGCAGGGCAGCCAAAAATTGGGAGGCTCCACGTTGTCCCTGGATAGAGACGTGCATGAGGGCCTCAAAACATTAAGTGTCCATTGTCAGGAAGTGGGTGTATTATAGTATAGCCCTTTGGCAGGGCAGCCAAAAATTGGGAGGCTCCACGTTGTCCCTGGATAGAGACGTGCATGAGGGCCTCAAAACATTAAGTGTCCATTGTCAGGAAGTGGGTGTATTATAGTATAGCCCTTTGGCAGGGCAGCCAAAAATTGGGAGGCTCCACGTTGTCCCTGGATAGAGACGTGCATGAGGGCCTGTAAACCTGAAGTGCCCATTGGAAGGCAGTGGGTCTATTGTAGTATAGCCCTTAGGCAGGGCAGCCAAAAATTGGGAGGCTCCACGTTGTCCCTGGATAGAGACGTGCATGAGGGCCTCAAAACATTAAGTGTCCATTGTCAGGAAGTGGGTGTATTATAGTATAGCCCTTTGGCAGGGCAGCCAAAAATTGGGAGGCTCCACGTTGTCCCTGGATAGAGACGTGCATGAGGGCCTCAAAACATTAAGTGTCCATTGTCAGGAAGTGGGTGTATTATAGTATAGCCCTTTGGCAGGGCAGCCAAAAATTGGGAGGCTCCACGTTGTCCCTGGATAGAGACGTGCATGAGGGCCTCAAAACATTAAGTGTCCATTGTCAGGAAGTGGGTGTATTATAGTCTAGCCCTTTGGCAGGGCAGCCAAAAATTGGGAGGCTCCACGTTGTCCCTGGATAGAGACGTGCATGAGGGCCTGTAAACCTGAAGTGCCCATTGGAAGGAAGTGGGTCTATTGTAGTATAGCCCTTAGGCAGGGCAGCCAAAAATTGGGAGGCTCCACGTTGTCCCTGGATAGAGACATGCATGAGGGCCTGTAAACCTGAAGTGCCCATTGTAAGGAAGTGGGTCTATTGTAGTATAGCCCTTAGGCAGGGCAGCCAAAAATTGGGAGGCTCCACGTTGTCCCTGGATAGAGACGTGCATGAGGGCCTGTAAACCTGAAGTGCCCATTGGAAGGAAGTGGGTCTATTGTAGTATAGCCCTTAGGCAGGGCAGCCAAAAATTGGGAGGCTCCACGTTGTCCCTGGATAGAGACCTGTTAGGTTCTTAGTGCCTCCGTGCTTGCATTTAAAAACCGCACGTGTGTGCCTGTTGGTGGCAGCTTTCTGCTGCACTTGTGTGCGTTTTGCAAAAACTTGGATATAGCGCACAAGTCTAGTGAATACACATCAGCACAGCATTGCAAAATGCGCAAGGGCGTTGTCAACGAACAAGGAAGTGGACGTGATGGTGGTGCAGGCAGAGACCGAGGTCGTGTGCAAGCTCTAATTTCGCCACAACAAAGGGCCACATCTACTCGCTCGCACGTCCTGTCCCAAATTCTTGGGGACCGCAGCAGTACACCGCTCTTGAACCAAGACCAGTGTCAACAGGTTGTTAGTTGGATAGCGGATAATGCTTCCAGTCAGATTGGCACCACCACAAACACTCTGTCTTCCACATGGTCAAGTGTCAGTAGCCGTGATACTGCACCGCACATTTCAGAACCTGATCCTCCTTCCTACCACCAGGCCGAGTACACGTCCACGGACATTACTGATCCCACACTTGGACACTCGGAAGAGCTGTTCGTTCACGTTTCCATTCACACATTCTGGCCTCTCGCCAGCTCCTGTTGAAGTGGGCCATGAGGAGATTGTATGTACAGATGCCCAAATATTTGAGCAGCCACGTTCTCATGAAGTTGGCAACGTGTCTCAACAAGGGGTGGACGATGATGAGACACAATTGTCAGGAAGTCAGGAGGAGGAGCAGGGTGCGGAAGAGGAAGACGACGTGGTGGATGATCCAGTAACTGACCCAACCTGGCAGGAGGATATGCAGAGCGAGGACAGCAGTGCACAGGGGGAGGGAGGCGTAGCATCCCAACAGGCAGTAAGAAGCAGAGTGGTGGCCCCAGGCAGACGTCAGGCAACTGTTCCCCGGAACAACATGACACAAGGTGCCTGTACAAATGTTAGGTCTTCCCGAGTCTGGCAGTTTTTTAAGTTGGCTCCAGATGATTCTAAAAAGGCCATTTGCAACACCTGCCATGCCAGCATCAGCAGGGGTACCAAAACTAGCAGCCTGACCACCACCAGCATGATCAGGCACATGTCAGCCAAGCACCCGACTTTGTGGGAAGTACAACAGAGTCGAGGAGCAGTGCTTGCTGATGTCACTGCTACGTCTTCGCTGGTTGTGCATGCGAGCCAATCCCCTGTCCATGCTGCCTGCGAACAAGCCTCCTCCGGCCCTGCACCTGCAGTTACCCACGCAGAAATAACACCATCATCAAGCACGTCCTTGTCCCAGCGCAGCGTTCAGTTATCCATTCAGCAAACCTTTGAACGCAGGTGCAAATACACTGCTAACGCCCCACATGCCACACTTCTAAATGCTAACTTTTCGCGACTGCTTGCGCTGAAAATGTTGCCTTTTAGGCTGGTTGAGACAGAAACATTCCGCGACCTGATGGTGGCAGCTGTCCCACGTTACTCGGTCCCCAGCCGCCACTATTTCTCCTGGTGTGCCGTCCCCGCATTGCATAACCACGTGTCACAAAACATCACACGTGCCCTGAACAACGCTGTTTCAGCCAAAGTCCACCTAACCACAGACACGTGGACAAGTGCATGTGGGCAAGGCCGCTACATCTCGTTGACGTCACACTGGGTTAATATTGTGGAAGCTGGGACCCAGTCTGAGCGAGGGACGGAACACGTCCTTCACACACCAAGTTTTGCAGGCCCTACCTCAGTCAGGGTTTCACCCACACTCTACAGCTCCGGAATGTCATGCTCCTCAGCCTCCTCCTCCTCCTGCGCATCCTCATCCACTTTACCCTCCACACCAGTCCCAAGCTGGAAGTGTCGCGGGCGGAGGAGGGGACGCTGCGCTCTCCCACTGCTCGGGTCCGGCTGCCGCTGCTCTACGGCTGCTGCTGCTCGTTGGCTCGAGCGATGGCCGGATCCCGGGGACTCGAGCGGCGCTACTCGCCCGTGAGTGAAAAGGGGTGGTTTGGGTTTTGGGGATATTGTCCGTGACGCCACCCACGGTTGTGGTGATTGTGTGGACACCACCGCTGCTCTGGACGGGGATCCCGGGAGCCTGTGACAGGGAGCAGCTTTGTTGTTATTTCTCCCCTCCGTGGGTAGGGGGGTTGGTTGTCCCGGGGCCCGGTGATGGGGTAGAGATGGATGACAGGCGGGTTGCGGGGCCTGATGAGGTGCAGGGTCGCAGGGGCCGCACGGCACGGAGGTACTCACTCAGCCCAATGATGATGACACAGTTCACGGTAAAACAAGTGGCTGGATGGACGGGTCCCTCGGACGGCTGCGGTTGTTCCTCCCTGCAGGTTAGTGATGACTGTCTCTCCCTGCACCTAAGTTAAGTGTTGGTAGTGATGGTTTCCCACCGGTAACCCGCTCCCCGTCCTGGATATGGGCCGGAGGAGCCCCTTTTGCCCACAGGCGCTGGCCCTGGGAGACGGTTGCCCTTGGTGGTGGCGGTGTCTCCCCTTCACGGTTGGACGGTTGCCTTCTATCGGGACTTGGCTGTTTGGAAACCCTGAGGTCCCCTTCACTAACGGATTTGGCAAATTCACGGCGACACCAAGCCTTGCCGGGATCCGAAAGTCCTCTGCCAATGGTGCTGGCTTCTCTTTGTATACCGGTCCGGTACGGCCGGGTCACCACCCGTCCACGGTCCTTACGGCAGACTCCAATCGGCCTCCACTGCAGACGGTCACCACATCCTGCCAACCTTGCTGTCCTGTCCGGGCCACACACCCGGACCAACTTCAGGCTCTTTGCTGTCACTTTTCTCCTCTCTACTACTTTCCTCCTTCCACTTCCTTAGCTTAACTCTCACTGCCTGTGTTTTCCCTCCTCCTTGGTGGGTGGAGACCAACCGCCTGGCTCCACACACTGGTGTGAACAACAGCCCCTGGGGAAGGCAACAAGGATTTTGTGTTTTGACTATGATATGCCTGCAGGGAGTGTGGGGTGTTTAAGTGTTGTGCTCTGTGGGCCCTGGCTTGTCCAGGGCGACACAGAAGCACTGCAGCACTGCCTCGGCGAAGCGGCAACAGGCAGTGCTGAAGCTAATCTGCATAGGTGACAAACCCCACAATGCAGAAGAGGTGTGGACAGCTCTGAAACAGCAGGCAGATCACTGGCTCACAACTCTGAACCTAAAGCCAGGAAAGGTCGTGTGTGACAATGGCCGTAACCTGGTGGCGGCTTTGAGGCGAGGCCAGCTGACACATGTTCCATGCGTGGCCCATGTGCTCAACCTCGTGGTTCAGCGGTTTCTAAAGTCATACCTAGAGCTGTCTGATCTGCTGGTAAAAGTTCGCCGCCTGTCTGCACATTTTCGAAAGTCACCTACTGCTTCAGCCGGCCTTGCCGGCTTTCAGCGCCGTTTGCATCTTCCGGCTCACAGACTGGTGTGTGATGTCCCCACGCGTTGGAATTCAACTCTGCACATGTTGGTCAGGATATGTGAGCAGAAGAGGGCAGTTGTTGAGTACCTGCATCACCTAAGCCGTCGGGAAATGGGTCAAACTCCACACATAACACCTGAGGAGTGGAGATGGATGTCCGACCTATGTACCATCCGCCAAAACTTTGAGGACTCCACCAAGATGGTGAGCGGCGATGACGACATTATTAGCGTCACCATACCGCTTCTCTGCCTTCTAAAATGGTCTCTGCTCAAAAAACAACCATGATGCATTGCAGGCGGAGCTCGATGAGTTTGAGCAAGAAACAGTAGTGGGTGTGGGTGATAACACACAGCCCAGCCTCGTCTCATCACAACGTGCAGTGGAGGACTATGACGAGGAGGAGGATGAAGACATGGAGCAACTCTCTGGCCAAATTGAGGATATGACATGCAGTCATATCCTCGGTTCAGCGTGGCTGGCCAGAGGACAGGGTAGATGATGAGGAGGAGGAGGAGGAGGAGGACAGCATGTTCAGTCATCGTGTTGGTCAGGATACTGAAGTGATGGCTGTTAAGAGTCTGGCACACATGGCTGACTTTATGGTAAGCTGCCTGTCTCGTGACCCTCGCGTTAAGAACATCTTGGCCGACAATCATTACTGGTTGGTAACACTGTTAGACCCACGCTAAAAGGAGAACTTTATGTCTCTTATTCCCGAGGCGGAGAGGTCAGGCAAAATGCAGCAGTTCCAGAAGGCCATAGTCACGGAAGTAGGCAAAGCATTCCCCTTACAAAACGCTAGCGGCATAGCTCAGGAATCAGTGGACAACCAAGGCGTACAGCCGAGAGGGGCACAAGTCCAATCCGCCAGAGGTAGGGGAACAGTCTTTAAGATGTGGGACAGTTTTCTCAGCCCCTCACATACCACAGCCCCTGAGGTGAGGGGTAGTGCCACAAGAAATCCTAAGTTTGCCCAGATGCTCAAGGAGTACCTTGCAGATCAAACAACTGTACTCCGACATTCCTCTGTGCCTTACAATTAATGGGTATCCAAGCTGGACAGACACGTGGCATGAATTGGCTCTCTACGCCTTGGAAGTCATGGCCTGCCCTGCCGCTAGCGTTTTGTCAGAGCGTGTTTTTAGTGCCGCAGGTGGAATCATTACAGATAAACGCACCCGCCTGTCAACTGTAAATGCTGACAGGCTGACTCTGATCAAGATGAACAAGGGTTGGATTGGGCCACACTTCACCACACCACCAGCAAATGACAGCGGAATTTAAAGTTTGTAACGGGAATTTGCCATGTACCTCCACTCAACCATGGTAACACACTTCTGGACTTTGGCTAATCGCTGGACTGCTCCTCCTTCTCCTCATGCGCCATCATGATGACCGTTACAATAGTTAGGCCGTTGTTTCAGGTATACCCCCAGTGGTAAATTTTTTCGCCCATTCTTTCAGAATGGGCATTACAACGACAGGAGACCCGCTCCTTTGCAATGGTAACAATGTTTTGAGGCCCTCATGCACATCTCTATCCAGGGACAATGTGGAGCCTCCAAATTTTTGGCTGCCCTGCCTAAGGGCTATACTACAATAGACCCACTGCCTTACAATGGGTACTTCAGGTTTACAGGCCATCATGCACGTCTCTATCCAGGGACAATATGGAGCCTGACGCTGCCACCGACAGGCACACACGTGCGGTTTTTAAATGCAAGCACGGACGCAATAAGAACCTAACAGGTTTTTAGGAGCGACAATTACTGAGAAGTCTGACACTATCAGGCACTGCTGACTGACGTGTATTATACACTACACTTGTGCGTTATATAATAGTTTGGTAAAAACGCACACAAGTGCACCTGTACGCTGCCACCGACAGGCACACACGTGCGGTTTTTAAATGCAAGCACGGACGCAATAAGAACCTAACAGGTTTTTAGGAGCGACAATTACTGAGAAGTCTGACACTATCAGGCACTGCTGACTGACGTGTATTATACACTAGACTTGTGCGTTATATAATAGTTTGTGAAAAACGCACACAAGTGCACCTGTACGCTGCCACCGACAGGCACACACGTGCGGTTTTAAAATGCAAGCACGGACGCACTAAGAACCTAACAGGTTTTAGGAGCAAAAATTAATGACGAGAACTCTGACACTATCAGCCACTGCTGACTGACGTGTATTATATACTACACTTGTGCGTTATATAATAGTTTGGTAAAAACGCACACAAGTGCACCTGTACGCTGCCACCGACAGGCACACACGTGCGGTTTTTAAATGCAAGCACGGACGCACTAAGAACCTAACAGGTTTTAGGAGCAAAAATTAATGACGAGAACTCTGACACTATCAGCCACTGCTGACTGACGTGTATTATACACTACACTTGTGCGTTATATAATAGTTTGGTAAAAACGCACACAAGTGCACCTGTACGCTTCCACCGACAGGCACACACGTGCGGTTTTTAAATGCAAGCACGGACGCAATAAGAACCTAACAGGTTTTTAGGAGCGACAATTACTGAGAAGTCTGACACTATCAGCCACTGCTGACTGACGTGTATTATACACTAGACTTGTGCGTTATATAATAGTTTGTGAAAAACGCACACAAGTGCACCTGTACGCTGCCACCGACAGGCACACACGTGTGGTTTTTAAATGCAAGCACGGACGCAATAAGAACCTAACAGGTTTTTAGGAGCGACAATTACTGAGAAGTCTGACACTATCAGGACTGTTTTAGACTGTGTACACCAGACCCAGATATGATGAAGGCTGGTATACGGTCACCACTAGGAATGGCTATATACCCTGCCTGCCTGCCTGCCTGCCTGTATACTGCTACAATAGTCCTGACAAGGACTCTTCTGGTCACTAGCCTGTATTCCGACCTGGCTATACCCTGCCTGTATATAGCAACAATAGTCCTGAGAAGGACTCTGCTACTGTACTCCGACCTGGCTATACCCTGCCTGCCTGTATACAACTAGAATAGTCCTGAGAAGGACTTTTGGTCACACTGTTTGCAGCCCTGCTACGGAAATAGCTATAAAGGGCCGCAAACCTTTCCCTGAAGCAGCGACACTCTCCCTGCACTGACTGTCTGGATAGCTGTGAGCAGAGCACAGCGCGCCCGCCGGTATAAAGGCTCGGTCACGCTGTGCAGGCCGGCCAATCACTGCAATTCCACAACTAACAGGGCTGTGGCATTGCAGTGGTCTGCCAGCCAATCCCTGCATGAGGGCTGGCTCTCAAAAGAGCGCCAACATGCAGAAATGAAGACCACGAGTACAGCACGAGTATCGCGAGATTACTCGGTCCCCGCCGAGTAGACCGAGTACAGTGATACTCGTGCGAGTACCGAGTAGTAACAAGCATGCTCGCTCATCACTATTGTTAACCCAATTAGACACGCTGATCTCATGGTTATCTACGAGTCCGCCCATCAATATAAATGGCACATCATTCTGTGTGTAATCTTCAATCTCCTGTTATCTTCAGATTACATAGCAAAAATTTGCTGACAGATTCCTTTTAATGTCCTGTATATGATGCAATATATTAAATAAAATGTGATATCGATTGACAGACAACCTTTAACTAAAGATATGCTCCCCTGCAAATCGACTCACTGCAATGTCTTGAAATTTTCAGATCCCGACGAATTCAAACAATTTGTGATTCAGTTTGCAAGGTCATAGAAAAAAAAACAACCTGACACCCTTTCACAAACTGCTGAAAATTGCATCAATAAGAGAGTGGGCTGATATTGTTAGGGCAGTTCTTCAAGCTTCCTCATATTGCCTTTAGCTATCATGTTAGCAGTAGTGATGAGCGACCTTGCAGATAACTGGGACCGGTGAGTCCCTGGTATCTGGTTTTTAAAATCTAATTCCAGGCCGGATTCCGGTCCCCATATAACCAGAATCTGGCAATTAAAAATGGTGGTAGAAGGAATATAGGGATAGGAGCAGATGCGCTGTACTTACCAAGGCTTTGTCACGGCTGTACACTGCTTCCAGCTGCGTATTCACTTCCGTGGCCGCGCATTACGTTAATTGCATATGCGCTACTTTCCCTCGCCTACCTGTGATTGTTTGCAGTCAAAGGCACTGTAACGCCTGCCTGGATCCACAGACTCAGACGGGCTGTAATGGACAGGCTAGAGGGAAGCCACTCGCCAAGCAGGACCCCCAGAACCCTGAAACCCTTTAACCCCTATACAGGGATTTGGAATTACACAGGGCCCTGTTGATCACTACCTGTGGAAGGCTGCAGTCTTAGAGAGTAGTCGTCAGGCAGGGTCAAACCAGGAATAGCAGAACAGGGACAGAATTGGCAGGCAAAGACTTAATCAGAAACAAGCAGAGGTCAAAACCGGATCGGGCAGCGAGGTACAAAAACAGCAGGCAGGAGGGTAGTCAGGAAACAAGCGGTAATCAGCACACTAAATCACAGGACGAAACAGGAGCCAGAATTCTCAGAACTATCTCTGGCAGAGGTCAGCAGACTGGAGGGGAATTAAAAAGGGTGTGGTGTCTTCCCATAGGTTGTAGCTGAATGATGGTACCTCAGCTGGGAGACAGTGGCACTGCAGATCCCCAGGAAACCCAGACCAGTGGATGAACGGAGCCTTCGCCCACCGGCACTGCTGGCATCGACTCCTCTCCCATCACCAGCACCATCCACGGCAGGAACACGGCATCGCCTGGCGATCGGAGCAGAAGTCGATGGAGCGGACTCCGGTGGTGACGTAACAGGCACCCCCACACTGAATGTTAGCATGTCAGCTGACTGCTTCCATTCACAGGCACTGTCTGTGTCTATCGTGGTATAAAAATAAATAAGTAAATAAAAAAAATGTCCTAGGGTCCACCCATATTATGATACCCAGTACAGATAAACATACAGCTACAGGTTGCAGCCCCCAGCCATGCGCTTATCGTGGATGTGTATTAAAAATAAGAGAAACCACGTGTTTTTTTTTAATTATTTAAATAAATAATTCAAAAAACCGACTTGCGGTCGCCCCCAATTTTGATACCGAGCCATGATAAAGCCCGACAGCTGGGGGCTGGTATTCTCAGGCTGGAGAGACCCATGTTTATTGGGTCACCTCCCAGCCTGAAAACATCATCCTGCAGCCACCCAGAATTGTCGCATCCATTAGATGTGACAATCCCAGCTCTTTACCCAGTTCTTCCTGATTGCCCTGATATGATGGCAATTCTGGTAATAAGGTGTTAATCACAGCCCACAGCTGCCACAAAGCCCTAGATTAGTAATGGGCAGGGTCTATGAGACCCCCCATTACTAAACTTACTAATCTGTAAGTAAAAGTAAATAAACACAAACACCCAAAAAATTGTTTATTTGAAATAAAACACAGCACCCTTTTCCCCCTCTTTATTAACCCCAAAAAGACCTTTGAAATTCCCACGAATCCACACAACATCCCACGGCTGTCCTGACTCTTCTACATCTGAGCCTGAAAACATGTCCGATCTCTCCAGGCTCCATGAAACACTGACAAGGGGGACCTGGCTGGGAGCAGTAATGTCATTCAGTTCACTGGAGGTCATAACCAGGTTCCCACGGTATGACCTCCGATGACCTGAGTACCGCACTGTGGCTAGCCCTTTAAAACGGACAGTGGCAGCCAGAGTTCGGGTAGTGCCCTCCCCCCAGCTGACACTGTCACTGTTAAAGTGCGGTGCCATGCCCCGCACCCAGCCAGCTCTTTAACACTGACAGTGCTGGCCAGCAGGAGGGGAGTGTGGGGCAGTCCCGCACTAACCGACCCCCGGCTAGCACTGTCAGTGTTTAAGGGCTGGCAGGGTGGGGGGCATGGCCCCGTATCATAATACTGACAGTGCCCGCAGGGCTGGCGGGGTGCGGGGCACAGCGCCGCCCTTTCACAGTGAGAGTGCCGGCAAGGGGCAGGGGGGTACGGTGCTGCCTCCACTCCCCGACCGGCACTATCACTGTTAAAGGCCTAGCGGTGTCCCGCACTTTAAGCCAGAGTGTTGGAACCCAGGTATGACCTCCGGTGAACTGAGTGGCATTACTGCTGCCAGCTGGGTCCCCCTTGTCAGTGTTTCCCGGAGCCTGGAGAGATCTGACATGTTTTCAGTCTCTCCAGGCTCAAATGTAGCAGAGCCAGAACCGCCGTGAGATGTCGTGTGGATTACGGTGGAACTTCAAGGGTCCTTTTGGGGTTAATAAAGAGGGGAAAGAGGGTGTTTTGTATTTTATTTCAAATAAAGGATTTTTCTCTGTGTTTGTGTTTATTTCTTTTTTACTTATGGGATTAGTGATGGGGGATCTCTTAGACCCCTACCTATCACTAATTTTGGGCTTGATGACAGTTATGCACTTTTATTAAACTTTTATTACCTTGATTGCCACCCCAGGGCAATCAGGAAGAGTTGGATAAAGCGCCGGGATTGTCGCAACTAATGGATGTGACAATTTCGTGGGGGCTGCGGGTTGCTATTCTTAGGCTGGGGTTTCCCAATAACCTTGGGCCTCTCCAGCCTGAGAATACCAGCCCCAGCTGTCAGCTTTATCTTGGCTGGGTATTAAAATTAGGGGGACCACTTGTTGTTTTTTTAAATTGATTATTTAAATAATTAAAAGCCGCATGCGATTCCTCTTATTTTGATTCAAAATAAGCCCACCGCTGGGGGCTCCATCCTGTAGCCGCGGCTTCATCTGTGTATTATAATATGGTGGACCCTACGCCAAATATTTTATTTCTTTATTTATTTTACAGTATTATATAGACCCGCAGATAGCACCTGTGATTGGTTGCAGGCAGATGCTGTCACTCAGACTGGGGGTACGTCTGACTGCAACCAATCACAGATGCTAGGATGGCTGGTGGGTGGGGAAAGCAGGGAAAGCAGTGCATATGCAATGAAGGTAATGAGTGGCCCTGGAAATGAATGAGCGGCCACTGGAGCAGTGCACAGCCGCGATGGAGCCTCGGTAAGTATGAAACGCTTGCTTCACTCTTCATTTCTTTCTTGCTCCTTTATTTTTTTTTATTCCCCGAGTTGCCGGATCCGAATCAACACCTGGAATCCCGGGCCCAGGTTGGCATTCGAGTAAGTTTGAAACCGCGCGGATCTGGACTTTTACAGTCTGTCTCCACCCATCACTAGTTAGCAGCCAATTAGGAATTACAAATACAATAAAAGATGAGGACCTTAATTGGGGGTATCTGATGGTGCAGGACTAAACTTTTATATGACCTTTTGCACTGTGCACTTTAGGTAAAAATGTTCCCTTCGATTTACATGCATATTTGCTCTTGTAACGTGTTACTAGTACATACCTTTAACATGAGATGATGTTCTCTTTATCCATTTTGTCTCTTTTTTCCTCCTATGCTTGAGGATTACTGGGATTTCCTGTGCTAATTGATTATCTATTATGGCATATTTTCCTTTTATATATACACCATGTCTTCCCCTCTCTCATGGTTGTTTTTAGACACATTGATTTTTATATGTCCTCTGTTTGTGATCACTTAATAAAATTTGTCTAATTTGCATATTATACTCTTTCCTCTTCTTTCTATGAATTGCTGAGTAGTGTGGACACTGGCTGAGCTGTACCTTGGCTGACCAGCTGTTATTATGTATGGCTCACCTTTGAGATGCTTTTCTTAATAATAGACGAGGGCAGTGATCGCAGATTTTACCCTGAAAAGGAGCTATTGCTCCGAAACGCGTATAAATAAATACCATATTTTCCAAAGACGTTTCCAGTCTGATACATCATATGACAGTCCAGTGGTTAACCCCTTCACTTCCTACTCCCTTTGAACAGCTCAGCTTGTGAGGCAGACTAATTGTGATTCACTCCAAAATGTCCACACCCACCATCAGGAGCCCAATTACAATTTCCTTTCATTTGGTCTGATTTCTTTGCCGGAAAATGAAGTATCAAGCCTAACAGAGGAGGAAGAAGAATCTGCATAATAATCCAGTACTATGTGATCCGTGCTGAGATGAACTCATAGAAGCTATACATAAGTACCGTATATTATAAAAGGTATTGTTTAGAAGAGCTAAGATATAGCAAGGGAGTGAAAAATTAATAGAAAACCCCTTTAAGCCATTTTTTTATGCCAAGGCCATTACGTCCAACTTGCCATTCTGTCGTCCATAGCCAGAAGAACGCTTACATACAACAGTTTTTGTCCAGCAAAGGGAAGTGTTTAACGTCACAACTGATGCCACATGTCGCCAAACTGTTCCAATAGGATGGGAGTGTCATGTGTCAGACCCCAACGAATCTGATTGGTGGTATTTCTCCAAATAAGTGGTTAGAGAAGATCTGGTAGTACAAACCCACAGAAATTTGGCTATAAGAAAGGACAAGTAATTATAGTGCAAACCTTTTTTCTATACATGTCAAAATTAACCTGTCACCATGAAAATACACTCCAATCTACAGGTATCATGTTATAGAGCCGGGGGAGCTGAGTAGATTGATAGCTTTTTGAGAAAAGATTCAGTATGATCTGTAATATAATCCCTTGGCCATATAACATCCTTGGCCAAATCTGTCCAGTTACCGATGCTGATCACGTTATGATATAATCTGTAGACATGTGAAGCTAAGAGGTGGGGGGGCCTTTTAACCCCTTAGATCGTGCTGTCAAACTCTCACATTGTGATCTAGAGTGCTGCAGCGGCAATCGCGCCTTTACCCGCCACCATCGACGGCCCCGAGACACAATCATGGGGCGCCTATGGGTTGGCATGGAATCACGGGGTCAAATGAATACCCCTATCGCTGCCATTATTCACTTCCTGTGAATGCTGGCAGAGTGGCACCACTCACAAGAACACAGCACTTCTGCTGATCAGAGCGATGGTGAAACATCGCTTTGATCAGCAGATGCGATCAGACAGTGTACCCATAAAGTTCCCTAGAGAGACTAGTAAAATCAGGAAAAAAAAGGAAAAAAAAAAGAGTTTTAAAAAAATAAAAAAAAATAAAAGTTCAAATCATCCCCACTTTTCCCCATTGAAAATACAAATAATAATAATAATAATAATATAAAATACACATATTTGGTATCAACTGGTTCAGAAATACCCGATCTATCAAAATATGAAATCAATTAATCTCTGATTGGTACACAGTGTAGCTAAAATAAATTCCAAACGACAAAATTCATTTTTTTTTTGGTCGCTGCAATATTGCATTAAAATGCAATAACATTTTCTCAAAAATAATTAAAATAATTAAAAACGTCAGCTAAAGACGCAAAAAATAAGCTATCACTGAGCCCTAGATCCCAAAAAATGAGAAAGATATGGGTCTCGGAAAATGGCGACAAAAACGCTATTCTCTTTTTTTTTTTTTTTTACAAACTTCAGAATTTTTTTCACCATTTAGATAAAAGTAAATTTATACATGTTTGGTATCTACAAACTGTTTCTCATCTGGGGAATCATACTGCCAGGTCAGTTTTTCAAAATAGTTAACAATTTTTCATGACTTGGATTTTTTTCCCATTTTCCAGTACAATATGGGGTAGAATGAATGGGGTCGTTCAAAAGTACAACTCGTCCCACAATGAACAAGCCCTCATATGTCTATATTGACAGAAAAATAAGAAAGTTATGGCTCTTGGAAGAAGGGGAGGAAAAAAATGAAAAACGGAAAATCGCCAGGGGGCGAGTGGGTTCATCATTTAACCTTCTGCTCTTCGAGTGACTGACGGCTTTCTTTTTATGTGTACATACACAGATAGCTGGCATCCACTGATAGAACCGCCCATTGGACTAAAAATCCCCGAAATATCAGAATTATAAATGATGAAAATGCGGCTTATACTTAATCTTTTCTTACAAAGCTGTATATCAATCTACTCAGTTCCTCCTGCTCTAAAACATGACCCCTAGATATTGGACTCCATTTTCATGGTGGGAGTTTCCTTTTAAGTGAAAATAAAAACTATACAAAATCATTTGCTAAATCACATGTATTTTCTTCATTGCATTAGTTTACAAATTAAAGGGATATTCCCATCTCTAAGATCCATCCTAACCTGTAGTAGATATAATGATAATAATATTAGGAAATACCTCCAATTAGAAATGTAGTAAAGTTCTTCTGATTCACTATGTCACTTACGTCATGTGCAGGGCATTGCAGGACCTTAGGTATCCATGTATGTGACCACGCATATAGTCACAGTAAGGCTGCAGTCACACTTGAGTATTAAAAATGTGTCCGATTCTCATGCCGGAACATAGGACGATTTTTCCTCACTTATCATCCATGTGCTGTCAGTGTGCTGTCAGTGTGCTGTCAGTGTGCTGTCAGGGTGCAATCCGTTTTTTCCTGAGCAGCTAATAGTGATTACAGTCATTTACAGGAACATTTACAGTGTTCTGTGCTACATGATAGAATTGTATCTATAAAAACGGATGTCACTAGAATGCTCCGTGTGCCAGCCGTGTGAAATCCATTTTTTTCTCGCACCCATAGACTTGTATTGGAAAGTCTTGCACGAGAAACTCTAGAAATCGCAGCATGCTGCGATTTTTTCCTCAGTCCTATTGGAGCTGAGAACATAAAAGCAGATCGGAGCTGCCTCATTCATTAACATTGGTTCGAGGCCAATGCGAGATATTCTCACATTGCACTCGTGCGAGTCATACGCAAGTGTGGCACCGGCCTGTTAGTTGCTTGTGGCCAAAACCCTGGATATCTAGTGTAATGCCATGCACATGAGGTAAGTGATATAGTGAATCAGGAGAACTACAGTATACTACATTTCTAATTGGAAGTATTTGCTAATATTATTATTATCACACCTACTACATATTGGGCTAGGACCTTGTAGATGGGAATACCTCTGTAATGCTATGTGTTAGCATTGCAGCACACACACTGACAGCTTTTGGACCACAAGCACTTAACAGAAAACATATCTATATTTTCAGCCAATCCTGCACACCGCTGTATCTCACCGGTGTGCAGAAGGAAATTGTGAAAAAATAATCTAATTCCCTAATATTTAATTTTACACTTTACAAAAAGAGAAATCTTACTTCCATGAAAGAAGAGGTCTCCCCTATTTTTCATCAGGATTGTGTGATATGTATTCAGTCCGTGACTAATGAACAGCAGTATTTAAGAGAGAATAGGTCCGGCTCAACTGGAATAATCGGTGCTAAATAATCAAGAACAAACTCAATAATAATATAGACTATAGGACAAGTACTTCTTGGAATTTTTTCTGTTTTTCACCATTAAGGTATTGAAAACAAAAACACAATTTTTTATACTTCTTTATTACCTTATGTCAGAGGTTTAAAGCACGCGGCCCGCGGCCGCATGCAGCCCTTCAGGCTACATCTTGCGGCCCGCAGGCCCGTGGAATCGGTAAAGATGGTGGCCGGTGCAGGGGCCGCAGCCGAGAGCTATTTATTTAAGCTGACCGTTTTGCCGGTGCTGCTCACAGTCAAATTCTCGCTGCACAACGCAGTAACAGCCGCCCGCCAATCAGAGGCAAGCACCTGCTGCATATGACCTCAGCTGCTTGCCTGTGATTGGCCAGTGGCTGTTGTGCAGCGAGAACTTGGCTTTGTGTGCACTGGCAGAACGTTCAGCGGTGACAGCGGCTGCGATCATTAACGGGTCCACGTGCCTGCGTGCCGCAGCTGACGGAACGGAGGACAGGTAAGAAGCATGTTTTGGTGTGTGTGTGTGGTGTGTGTTTCTGTTGCTAGCTGAGGCTGCACAGGGTGTGTGTGTGTGTTGCTAGCTGAGGCTGAACAGAGTTTGTGTGTGGTGTGTGTGTTTCTTTTGCTAGCTGAGGCTGGATAGGGTGTATGTGTGTGTGTGTGTTGCTAGTGTGCCACCCCCACGCCAGCAGTCGGGCTGCTCGGATCCGGATCCGCAGTGTGGCTCGAGGGATTTTCCAGACCCGGGTGTCGCGCGGACACTTCAAATGAAAGGGGACGTATATATACGGGGAATTGCTGTAAGCTCTTCGTGACGCCACCCACGGTGTGTGGTGAGATGTAGCACCACCGTTGCTGTTGGGGAGCACTTGGGAGCGATGGGATAGTAGCTGGATATTAACCCCTCCATGGGTAGGGATCGATGACCCGGGACCCAGTGTCTCTGTGCTGAGGATGGTGGCTGCAGGGGCCGGCGCACCCGGTCAGACCGGGGGATGTTAGTGTACTCACAGTCAAAGAAATCACACAAGTCCTGTGGTAAACCAAGGTGCCAGTGGCCAGCCGCCGCGGCCGGGTGTATTCTGGTCCCTCACCTGGAGTGATGGTCTGTGTCACTTTCCTTGCACGGTTTTTAGTTCTCTTTGGACTCCTCGGTATAGAACATGGGAGTCTGCTCCCAGAACTATGGGTGGGAGCTTTGCCCGCAGACGCTGACCCGTGGGATCTAAAGGGGCCCTGGTGGATGCCCTATCCCCCGCGGTGGGCTGCTGGTCTGCTCTTTTGGGACTTTTGGTGGGACAGGACCTATAATCCTGTCCTCAACTGGTGAATTAACAAAGCTGGTGGTCTGGTCCTTGCTTCAGGGTCCAGGTACCCCCTCTGTCCATGGATTCCGGTTCGGTTCTCCGGTGTCAGCACCGGCAAGCTCCTACCCTGTCCCGGTCCACCTCGGATCTCCGGCAGCCATCTTCCCATCTCCTGACACACACGGACCACCGTCTGCCACCTAGCCAGCACGCCAGAGCTCCAACCCCGATGCCTTTCCTCTCTGGCTTCCACTTCAACTCCACTCACTTTCTCCTCTCTTCCACTGAACTGCACTCCACTCCACTTCAACTTCAACTCTAACTCTAACTGAACACTTTCCTGCCCCGGGTTCTCTAGACCCCTAGGTGGGCGTTTTCTTTCCACCTGGTCCTGCCCACTGGTGTGCCTTTCCTACCCTGGGGGGAGGTGACTAGGGTTTTGTCGGTTTGGTGTAACTCTGTGAGGGAAGGTGTAATGTGGGGGTCTACTTAGTGTGTGACACCTGGCGGCGCCAGGGCGTCACACTAGCTGAGGCTGCATAGGGTGTGTGTGTGTTGCTACCTGAGGCTGAACAGAGTGTGCTGCTAGCTGAGGCTCAACAGAGTGTGTGTGTGTGTGTGTGTGTGTGTGTGTGTCAGGATAGGACATTACTACAAAAAGGGGTCCTGCATGGGGGAACATTACTACAAGAAGGGGATCTGCATGGGGCACATTGCTACAAGAAGGGGTCCTGCATGGGGCACATTAATACAAGAAGGGGTCCTCCATGGGGCACATTACTACAAGAAGGGGTCCTGCATGCGGTACATTATGACAAGAAGGGCCTGCATGGGGCACATTACTACAAGAAGGGGTCCTGCATGGGGCACATTACTACAAGAAGAGGACCTGCACGGGGCACATTACTACTGGATGGAAATAAGGGTGAGCACATTACTACAAGGGGACAAGGATGGGCACATTTTTACAGAATGGGGAAGAGGATGGGGTACATTACTACAAGATGTTAGCCAAAATTACTATGTTGCGCTAATTGTAAAACTGCATTAGTTACAAAAAGGGGATAAAATTGTACTGTATATACAGTACAGACCAAAAGTTTGGACACACCTTCTCATTCAAAGAGTTTTCTTTATTTTCATGACTCTGAAAATTGTAGATTCACATTGAAGGCATCAAAACTATTTATTAACACATGTGGAATGAAATACTGAACAAAAAAGTGTGAAACAACTGAAAATATGTCTTATATTCTAGGTTCTTCAAAGTAGCCACCTTTTGCTTTGATTATTGCTTTGCACACTCTTGGCATTCTCTTGATTAGCTTCAAGAGGTAGTCACCGGAAATGGTTTTCACTTCACAGGTATGCCCTGTCAGGTTTAATAAGTGGGCTTTCTTGCCTTTTAAATAGGGTTGGGACCATCAGTTGTGTTGTGCAGAAGTCTGGTGGATACACAGCTGATAGTCCTACTGAATAGACTGTTAGAATTTGTATTAAAAGCAGCTAGGTAAAGAAAAACGAGTGGCCATCATTACTTTTAGAAATGAAGGTGTCAGTCTGAAAAATTGGGAAAACTTTGAAAGTGTCCCCAAGTGCAGTGGCAAAAACCATCAAACGCTACAAAGAAACTGGCTCACATGAGGTCCGCCATAGATAAGGAAGACCAAGAGTCACCTCTGCTGCGGAGGAGAAGTTTATCCAAGTCACCAGCCTCAGAAAATGCAGGGTAACAGCAGCTCAGATTAGAGACCAGGTCAATGCCACACAGAGTTCTAGCAGCAGACACATCTCTAGAACAACTGTTAAGAGGAGACTTTGTCCAGCAGGCCTTCATGGTAAAATAGCTGCTAGGAAACCACTGCTAAGGACAGGCAACAAGCAGAAGAGACTTGTTTGGGCTAAAGAACACAAGGAATAGACATTAGACCAGTGTAAATCTGTGCTTTGGTCTGCTGAGTCCAAATTTGAGATCTTTGGATCCAATCCCCCTATCTGTCGGTGTTCCCCAAGGCTCAGTTCTTGGACCCCTGCTTTTCTCCATCTACACCTTCGGCCTGGGACAGCTCATAGAGTCCTACGGCTTCCAGTATCATCTCTATGCCGATGACACACAGATCTACCTCTCTGGACCTGACATCACCTCTCTACTAACCAGAATCCCACAATGTCTGTCTGCTATTTCATCCTTCTTCTCTGCGCGATTCCTAAAACTTAACATGGACAAAACAGAATTCATTGTCTTTCCTCCTCCTCACTCATCTCCTCCAACAAGCCTTTCCATCAAACTCGATGGTTGCTTACTCTCCCCAGTCTCACAAACTCGTTGCCTTGGAGTGACTCTCGACTCTGCTCTATCCTTCAAGCCACACATCCAAGCCCTCTTCACCTCATGCCGATTACAACTCAAAAACATCTCCCGGATCTGTGCTTTCCTTAACCAAGAATCAGCAAAAACATTAGTGCATGCCCTCATCATCTCCCGCCTCGACAACTGCAACCTCCTGCTCTCTGGCCTCCCTTCCAACACTCTTGCACCCCTCCAATCTATCCTAAACTCTGCGGCCTGCCTAATCCACCTCTCCCCTCGCTACTCCCCAGCCTCGCCACTCTGCCAATCCCTTCACTGGCTTCCCATCACCCAACGACTGCAGTTCAAAACACTAACCATGACATACAAAGCCATGCACAACCTGTCTCCTCCCTACATCTGTGACCTAGTCTCCCGGTACCTACCTGCACGCAACCTCAGATCCTCACAAGATCTCCTTCTTTGCTCCTCCCTTATCTCCTCTTCCCACAATCGCGTACAAGATTTCTCCCGTGCATCCCCCTTACTCTGGAACGCTCTACCTCAGCACATCAGACTCTCCCCTACCGTGTAAATCTTCAAGAGGAACCTCAAGACCCACCTCTTCCAACAAGCCTACAACCTACAATAGCCCTCAGTCCAGTAGACCACTGCGCAACCAACTCTGTCCTCACCTATCGTACCATCACCCATTCCCTGTAGACTGTGAGCCCTCGCGGGCAGGGTCCTCTCTCCTCCTGTACCAGTCTGTTATGTACTGTTAATGATTGTTGTACGTATACCCTTTAACTTGTAAAGCGCCATGGAATAAATGGCGCTATAATAATAAAAAATAATAATAATAATAATAATAACCACCGTGTCTTTGTGCGACGCAGAAAAGGTGAACGGATGGACTCTACATGCCTGGTTCCCACCGTGAAGCATGGAGGAAGTGTGATGGTGTAGGGGTGCTTTGCTAGTGACACTGTTGGGGATTTATTCAAAATTGAAGGCATACTGAACCAGCATGGCTACCACAGCATCTTGCAGCGGCATGCTATTCCATCCGGTTTGCATTTAGTTGGACCATCATTTATTTTTCAACAGGACAATGACCCCAAACACACCTCCAGGCTGTGTAAGGGCTATTTGACTAAGAAGGAGAGTGATGGGGTGCTACGCCAGATGACCCACTGTACCTTTGAAGAACCTAGAATATAAGACATATTTTCAGTTGTTTCACAATTTTTTGTTAAGTATTTCATTCCACATGTGTTAATTAATAGTTTTGATACCTTCAGTGTGAATCTACAATTTTCAGAGTCATGAAAATAAAGAAAACTCTTTGAATGAGAAGGTGTGTCCAAACTTTTGGTCTGTACTGTATATATGTGTATATATATATATATATATATATATGCATACTGCATATATATGCGTGCATACATATACATACATTTCAGCAGTGTGTTCATTTCTCACTTTAGCACATGCTAGATGTTACAAATAGAAAATTCATGGAATTTCCTGGTCGACGTGATGGATCAGTGCCTAGCTTTAGGAACTACTGTTCACTTTCATCTTCATACTGGATAAATCTAGCTTCCACGTTTGGTAAGCTAATTTTTTTTCATATTTATTTGTTACCTGGTAAAAAATTTTAATGTGCCTAGTTCAATTTGTCATCAAGAGCTTCATTTTTATCTTTTAGAAATGCTTAAGTGTTTTATATTATAGGTGAAAAAAACTTGTCCTCAACAAATACATGCCTCTCAAATTGGATCCAGAATCACAGACTATGTGCAGCATGAATCAGAGATTGGCTGCATGATTGGCACCCAGGTAGCTTTTAGGCGGGCTTTACAAGTTGCGACATCGCTACCGATATATCGTCGGGGTCACGTCGTTAGTGACACACATCCGGCGCTGGTAGCGACATCGCAATGTGTAAATCCTAGGTGCGACGATGAAAGAGTGCAAAAACGTAAAAAATCGCTGATCTGTGTCACGTCGTTCATTTCCATAATGTCGTTACTGCTGCAGATACGATGTTGTTTGTTGTTCCTGCAGCAACACACATCGCTGCGTGTGAAACCGCAGGAACAACAAACATCTCCTTACCTGCGTCCACCGACAATACGGAAGGAAGAAGGTGGGCGGGATGTTATGTCCTGCTCATCTCCGCCCCTCCGCTTTTATTGGCCGGCCGCTTACTGACGTCGTGGTGACGTCGCTGTGACGCCGAACGCACCTCCCCCTTGAAGGAGGGATTGTTCGGTGGTCACAGCGACGTCGCCGACCAGGTATGTGCATGTGAAGCTGCCGTAGCGATAATGTTCGCTACAGAAGCAAGCACCAGATATGACATGTATGACGGGGGCGGGTGCTATCGCGCTCAACATCACTAGCAATTGCTAGCGATGTCGCAGTGTGTAAAGCCCGCCTTACTCTGAAATGGTTTGGTGATTCAGAGAACATGTAGTCGGTTGATCTGTGACTAAATCAGTCCAGCGTTGCCCCTGGCTGGCAGAGCCATGAAAGTTCAGGTTTGCCAGGTTTGGACAGACTTTAGTTAAAAGTTTGGTTCAAGAACTGGACTTGACCCTGACCTTGACCCCGCACCCCAAATTCCATGAGTTAATGGGGGCCTAAATTTTGATACTATAAAATGGCTGTAAAATAGTGGTAGTAAGGACTAAAGGTGGTGTCACACACAGCGACAGCGCACCATTTTCTGTGACGTGGCAGCGACATTCCGTAGTTCAGTGCAGATTGTGCTGAATATTTTTTCATAGGAATTTGGGAAAGTTATGAAATGTCCTATAAATGGCTGTTCTATTCCTGATCTAAGGGTGGTTTTACACGCCCCGATATCGCTAAAGCGATCTCGTTAGGGTCATGGAATTTGTGATGCACATCCGGCCGCTTTAGCGATGTCGTTGCGTGTGACACCTATGAGCAATTTTGAATCATCGCAAAAACGTTCAAAATCTCTCATCGATGATATCACCCCCTATTCCCAATTATCGTTGCTGCTGCAGTAATGATGTTGTTTGTCGTTCCTGTGGCAGCACACATCGCTATGTGTGACGCCGCTGGAACGACAAACATCTCCTTACTTGCGTCCACCGGAAAAGGAGGAAGGAAGGTTCAGTGATGCTGCCGTGACGTCGCTGTGATGCTGAACGAACAGCCCCCTTAGAAAGGAGGCGGTTCGCCAGTCACAGCGACGTCGCAGAGCAGGTATGTGCGTGTGACGCTGCAGTAGCGATAATGTTCGCTACGGCAGCGATCACCACATATCGTGCCACCGACGGGGGCGGGTGCTATCACACGCGACATTGCTAGCCGATACTAGCGATGTCGCAGTCTGTAAAGCGGCCTTTAGGCTACATTCACACACAGCGTTTTTGCTGCGTTTTTGAGGATACATTTTTCAGCTGCAAAAGCAGATCAGTTTTTCAAAAAACCCACATCACCTGAAAGGTTTTTGAGCTCATACATAATGTTTTCAATAGCAAAAGCAGATTAGAAAAATAACGTACAATGCTTCAAACATAATAAGTACAATTAAACTGATGAATGAGAGTAATGAACAACAGCTAGAACATTTAGGATTCAGATTCTTTGAGATGGAAGGCCACAGTGCTGTTCTTGTAACTGAGGAACAAACAGATATTACAACAGAAGAACAGCAAAATGATACTTTAGAATTAGATGATCTTGTTGAAGCTGCTTCAAAACACTTTCATATTCATCACATGCGCTGTGTTGTGCACACGCTGCAGCTGGCAATAAGAGATAGTCTGCAAGAGGAACATGCTAGAAAGATGATTGGAAAATGAGGATATTGTTTATTGCCACCAGAACCCCTAAAATTGATTCCATCTTGAAGAGACGTGCTGAGAAAGGGGCAAATGTCGATCAAGCCACTCGGTGGGGCAGCACTTATTTAATGATTGAGGGCTTGCTTGAACTAAAACTGTTTCTTATAGATATGGCGAACCCTCAGGTAACCCTAAATGAAGGTCAATGGACACAGGTTGCTGAATTGAAGGAATTGCTTAATCACCCATTTACCGTGACTAAAAAATTACAAGCTGAGGATTTAACTCCTGACATTTTCATAACGGGGTGGAAGAACTTGCTATTTTGCCTGTCCCAAAGAGGAGGTTTAATCGCAGATGGCATTTCTGCTTCAATGAAATGGAGAGAGACACAGCTATTGGAAAATAAAATTCTTCTGGAAGCTCTTTATGTGGACCCAAGTCATCGTATCTGCTTGATGATCAACAGCTTACTAAAGGAAAAGAAGCTCTGACTGAGGTAGCAGTTAGGATGAGTGGCCTACAGGACTGGCAGGCGCAAGAGGACTTGGGTCCTGACAGTGCTTCTGCTGCCATATCTTCATCCTCATCCGATGAGGAGTTTAACTTTGACAAGTATTTGGATGACATGGAGCAGGCAAAGCGTTGCCGCAAGGAAAAAGATTTCACTCTGTCTCCTATAGCAAGCAGATTGACCATATTTCAGTAAAATGTTTCACTTGTTCTAAAAGAAATAGAAAAATTCAACCGTTCATCCAAACTGACTGTGCATGAGGAAATTCCTTTATACCCGGAAATTGTTAGAGATGTTACCCATGTGGTTATGGCTTTACCTCCAACCCAAGTTAGTGTAGAGAGGTTATTCTCTAGCCTTAAAATTATTAGGTCAAATTTGAGGTCATCTATGAAGGAGGATCTGATGGAGGCAATTCTATTTCTTACAACAAATTCATAGACTGCACAAATGTTATTTATAATGTTTTTTGTTGAAAACTGTTTTTTGCCAATTACATAGTTTATTACATAGTGTTATATACAGTATGTGTAATCTATATTACATTGTGTATTACATATTTACAATTCATTACAGTTTTTTGTGTTCTAAAGTTGTTTTCCAATAAATATATTTTATGTTCTATCTAAATATCTTGATTATTGTATCATAAAAGTGATTAAATGTCTGATGTTCACATTGTACTACAATAAGTTTTTCACTTAAATATAAGCAATATATGTGGGAGTCGGAGTCGGTGCAAGGGAAACTGAGGAGTCGGAGTTGGAGTCGCAGGTTTGGCTTACCAACTCCACGCACCATCGAGGTACAGGACCCTAGGACAGGTAAGAGCTTCAAGTCGACCTGTTAACACCTGCACAGCGAGGGGACCATCAAGTACCTCGCTGACCCTAAGAATCCGAACACTCAGTAGCAAAGGGAGAACCAGGGACAGGACCAGAGACTCCAACCCCACAGGGTTCACGCTACTGTCAGGCGGACAGAAGTGGACAAACCACCGGACGGGGACCCCCAGTTGCTCTACGCCACAAGGACCCATTTACCAGAGACAGGTGCAGGGGAAGAAGGAAGCAGAGTACTGAACTGGCACTGGGACGAAGGGAACCTGAAGGTGAAACCATTCGGCGTCGGGTTACCTGTTACAACCTACTAGCAGTGAGTTAAAACCAGTTGTACTACTTCTGTGTGGACTACCTTCTTCAGACGCCCGTCACATCACCCATCCTCGGGGCCCCGGTCCTGCTTGCGGAGAGTCTACTCTCCAGACTGCAATTAACACCAGCCCCAGTAGTGACATTCTGCTATATAGCTGCAATACCACAATTGGCGTCACATATGAACACTAACCTAAATCCCCTGTAAATACAACCCATTTCAAAAAGGGCCCAGGGCACGGAATTGGGCAACGGCCACCACCATGACATTCCCAAGAGAGACACTGTCCAGGACCGAGTACACCATATCCCTGGGCGCGACACATACACACACACACAGGAAAAAAAAAGTTTATTTGAATAAAGACTCTCCCACACTGCCTCGTTCACCAATTTATTAAAGCGCACCAATCACCATGATTTTCGTATATAAGCTAAAGCCAGTGCTATACTGGCACTATCATGCTGATTCTATACACACCTTTAGTTGTCAGCTAGGATGTATAGTTTTTGAAACACAAGCAAGTAAAGTCTGTAAAATGAGCAGCTTTTTGATTGGCAGCAGCAACCAAGCATCTATTGGCTGGGGTGGGTTTTGATAGTGATTCCCGCCCCCCTTCTTGTCAGTCCTTCCCCTTTATTTTACTTATGCAAATTCCATTATAGAAGCGTTTTATTAATGGTTGTGGCTATATCAAAGTGGCTAGAAGGACCTTGGTGATGTCATACCCATGTGACCAGAATGGGCGGAGCCTCAGCCAACATAGCTGATATATAAAGCAACATTACAGTGTGGAAGTAGAAAATATAGCACTCACCAGATTACTTTGCTGTGCAGGATCCTGTTTATTAAACAGCGGAGGTTACATGTGCGGAGAGGGCTGGTGGGGAGAGGGAGTGAACGCCGTGGCAGACGACGGCCGTTTCGCACCTGTCCGGTGCTTCAGCTGGTCTGATTAGGTATGACATCATGTCCGTTTTATCCACATACAAAAGAATGTGGATGATGTCAAATAATTAAAACATATATTAAAAACAAACAATACATGCAAAACTTGAGTTTCAGCAATAATATACAGCAAACATATAGAAATATATACGGATGAAGCCAAATGCTCCTTTAATCAACCTAGAAATACGCTAAGGTCATTTTTATCATTTAACCCTAGGGGGCCTGTTGCATTAAATCTCATAATATATTCAGCCTCCTTTCTTAGTAAAGTTTTATGCGTATAACTCGTAATCAGCCTTATCTCTCATAAATTTCTCTTTTTTACGTTCTTTTATTATAGACTGATAGGGGATAAGCTTTTTATCTAGATGCTGCAAAAATTTCTTCCACTGGTCATTAGAAAGGCGTGTCTCAAGCTCTTTCCTTAATCTAATCAGTTCAGCAGTGACTTTAGCGTGTTCTTGTTCATTTTTTTGCAAAACGAGATCTAAAAATTTGAGAGAGCATTCATTCTGAACTTCATTCCATAAACCTTTAAATTCAATATCCTCTTGATAGAAAGAGATGGTTTTCATGACCCTCAAGCCCCTAGGGACACGTTTACAGTCCTTATAAGATCTGAGTGATTGGGCCGACCAAAAGAGGGAAATTTCTTTTTCTGCTAAATTAGAGATTTTTAATTCAAGTGATTTAACACTTAGAATGTCCGTATCCGTTTTGCTGTTGCATTCAAGAAAAAACGTATTAGCGTCCTCCCTCCCCGCCAAGAGTCCTAGCCCATTGCTGCTAGATTCTCCGACCTCCATAGTATCCAGATCAGCCATCTGTTAATATATCGTAGACTTCTACAATCTTCTGGCTTTTAAAGAGTGTGCTCACCGGCAAGAAAAACAGGCAATCATTCAGATGTATGAGAGAGATTTTCCAGGGCACTACTTTACATATAGCCAGCCATTCTATCCAATGTAGGAGAAAGTCTCGTATTCAGAGGCTAGAGGCAAACACTGGGGTGCTTATATCCAAAGGTAGCAAATATCGCAGTGTGGAAGTAGAAAATATAGCACTCACCAGATTACTTTGCTGTGCAGGATCCTGTTTATTAAACAGCGGAGGTTACATGTGCGGAGAGGGCTGGTGGGGAGAGGGAGTGAACGCCGTGGCAGACGACGGCCGTTTCGCACCTGTCCGGTGCTTCAGCTGGTCTGATTAGGTATGACATCATGTCCGTTTTATCCACATCCAAAAGAATGTGGATGATGTCAAATAATTAAAACATATATTAAAAACAAACAATACATGCAAAACTTGAGTTTCAGCAATAATATACAGCAAACATATAGAAATATATACGGATGAAGCCAAATGCTCCTTTAATCAACCTAGAAATACGCTAAGGTCATTTTTATCATTTAAACCTAGGGGGCCTGTTGCATTAAATCTCATAATATATTCAGCCTCCTTTCTTAGTAAAGTTTTATGTGTATCACCTCCCCTGGCATTAGGCTCAACCAATTCTAACCCTGCAAAGGACAATACATTACAATCAGAATTGTGATATTCTTTTACATGGTTAATTAACCTAGTTGCACCTATTCCACTATGAATGGAGTTCCTATGCTCTCGAAATCTTATAAAGAGCTGTCGTATCGTCTTCCCAATGAGGGTCCTATAGGTAATTACAGATGTGGAAACTGTTCGTTTTGCGGTTTTCACATGATGGGTAATTCCCTTATAATTGGTGGCCATTCACATTATGTGCGGCATCTGATAACCTGTAGGACCAAAATGGTCGTTTATGTGATTTTCTGTCCGTGCCAATATTTTTACATTGGGAAGACGATACGACAGCTCTTTATAAGATTTCGAGAGCATAGGAACTCCATTCATAGTGGAATAGGTGCAACTAGGTTAATTAACCATGTAAAAGAATATCACAATTCTGATTGTAATGTATTGTCCTTTGCAGGGTTAGAATTGGTTGAGCCTAATGCCAGGGGAGGTGATACGCATAAAACTTTACTAAGAAAGGAGGCTGAATATATTATGAGATTTAATGCAACAGGCCCCCTAGGTTTAAATGATAAAAATGACCTTAGCGTATTTCTAGGTTGATTAAAGGAGCATTTGGCTTCATCCGTATATATTTCTATATGTTTGCTGTATATTATTGCTGAAACTCAAGTTTTGCATGTATTGTTTGTTTTTAATATATGTTTTAATTATTTGACATCATCCACATTCTTTTGGATGTGGATAAAACGGACATGATGTCATACCTAATCAGACCAGCTGAAGCACCGGACAGGTGCAAAACGGCCGTCGTCTGCCACGGCGTTCACTCCCTCTCCCCACCAGCCCTCTCCGCACATGTAACCTCCGCTGTTTAATAAACAGGATCCTGCACAGCAAAGTAATCTGGTGAGTGCTATATTTTCTACTTCCACACTGCGATATTTGCTACCTTTGGATATAAGCACCCCAGTGTTTGCCTCTAGCCTCTGAATACGAGACTTTCTCCTACATTGGATAGAATGGCTGGCTATATGTAAAGTAGTGCCCTGGAAAATCTCTCTCATACATCTATAAAGCAACATTATTTTTTGTTGGCTGAGGCCCCACCCATGCTGGTCACATGGGTATGACATCAGCAAGGTCCAACTAGCCAATTTAACCCCTTAACGACCGCGGGCAGTAAAAGTTCGTCCTAGCGGTCATAACGTTACTGCCCACGGTCTGCCGCCGGCAGCATGCCACGATCAGCGCACATATCAGCTGATTTTTACAGCTGAGATGTGTGCCTGCTAGGCACGAGCAGAATCGTTATCTCCTCGTGCCGTTTAACCCCTTAAATGGCGCTGTCAATATGTGACAGCGCCATTATAAGAGCGATCGCGGTAAACTTTTACTTACCGCCCGATACCGGAAGTCATGTGACGCGATCACGTGACTTCCGGTAGTTGTCATGGTAGCACAGGGTCATGTGATGACTCCTGTACTACACATGAATTGCTTTCACTTTGACTGTGCCCGCGGCCCAGTGAAAAAGATAGTTAGCGTATCTGCTGTTTACAGCTGGGTAGCTGTGATCAGCAGATAGTGCAGAGCGATCGGATTGCTGATCGCTATAGCCCCCTAGGCCTAGGGGGACTAGTAAAATAAAAAAAAAGTTAAAAAAAAGTTTTAAAAAATTAAAAAAAACAAAAAAACCTAAAAGTTTAAATCACCCCCCATTCGCCCCATTGAAAATTAAAGGGTTAAAAAAATAAAAAAATATACACACATTTGGCATCACCACGTTCAGAGACGCCCGATCTATCAAAATAAAAAAATCAATTAATCTGATCAGTATACGGCGTAGTGGCAAAAAAATTCAAACGCCAAAACGACGTTTTTTTGTCGCCACAACTTTTGCGCAAAATGCAATAAGAGGCGATCAAAACGTAGCATCTGCGCAAAAATGGTACCGTTAAAAATGTCAGCTCGAGACACAAAAAATAAGCCATCACTGAGCCATAGATCCCGAAAAATGAGAACGCTACGGGTCACGGAATATGGCGTAAAACGTGTGCCACTTTTTTCGGACAAACTTCCGATTTTGTTTAACACCTTATATAAAAGTAAACCTGTACATGTTTGGTCTACGAACTCTGACCTGAGGCATCACACCCACACATCAGTTTTACCATATAGTGAACACAGTGAATAAAATATCTCAAAAACTATAGTGCTATCGCACTTTTTTTGCAATTTTTCTGCATTTGGAATTTTTTTGAGTTTTCCAGTACACTATATGGTAAAACTTATGGTTTCATTTAAACGTACAGCTCGTTCCGCAAAAAATGAGCCCTCACATGACCATATTGACTGAAAAAATAAAAAAGTTACGTCTCTCAGAAAAAGAATGGCGAAAAAAAAACGGAATGCGAAAAATCGGCCGGTCGTGAAGGGGTTAATGTTGCCACAACCCTTAGTAAAATGCTTCTATAATGGAATTAGCATAAGTAAAATATAGGGGGAGGACAGACAGCTACTAGATGCTCCGCAGCTGCTGCCAATCAAAAAGCTGTACATTTTACAAACTTTACTTGCTTGTGTTTCAAAAACTATACATCGAGCTGAGAACTAAAGGTATATATCGAATCAGCATCATAGTGCCACGATAGCACTGGCTTTACGTTATATAGGAAAATCCTGGTGATTTGTGCGCTTTAATTGAAAATTAATCCTCAAAGTTCTGATGTAATCCAATGGTGTAATGTCCCACGAAGCCTATTGATTCCTATGGAGCTTCATTCTGAGAAAGTTCTCACAACGAGGCTCCATAGGTCACTGCCGGCCAGTGGCAGGCACGGAACTGCTCACCCTCAAAATATCTGTAAGATCTGTAACAATTTTTGATTTTTCAGAGTCAGTTAAATCTCTTTTTGGTCCATATTGCCTGAATATAACAGCTGCCTAATAATTTTGCACCCCTTGATAAAGGTTTCTGATATCCTTAAGCCACTCCCTTATTAAACAATTGCACATCACCTGACCTGCTTCATCCAATAAACATTCAGGTTTATACAGTTTGGAATTGGAAAATCTGCATAAAAATGATGATATGGTCAAAATACTTGCCTAATATTCTGCACACAATGTATGTGAGCAGCACACTCATTATTCCACCAGAGTTTTCCAACTCCATGTTAATGGGGTAACAAGATCCTATTCACTTTTGCATTAGGGGCACAGTAAATAATTTACATTGTTTGCATTTTTTTCACATGCAGTAATTTTATTTTAGAATTGCATATTTGCAGAAATTAGGTCAATTCTTCTGTGAATATTTCAGGAGTTTTTCTTTTAGAATGTCCAAATAATCATCACTACTTCTCAGAACTCGGATCTTACAAAAGGCTTATTACATAGGGATAGCTTCCCTTCTCCAGCTGTTCCTGTTTAACAGAAAGACAGCTACTGGAATGGAGATCACTCATAGGTCAAGCTTGACTACTTTATGACTCTGTGCTATTTCTTGCACTCCTATACAGGGAATGTCCGGTCAGTGCTTTCTGAGAATCTGAACCTGAGCTTGCATGTAGCCTTGAGTAATGAAGCAGCCCAGGATTTGACTACTTGCTGATACTGCTGATTGGAGTTTCTTGTCTTCTGGTAAAGTCAAACAAGAAAATAGGAAGTAGTTTGGAGCTGGATGTTGTCTTGGTCACTGCATCAAAACTACATTTTGACTGATCATTTTATTTCAGTCATGGTAAGATTTAAAACTATACAAATTAAGGGAAAACATATACTGATGTGCCTGTACATTAAATCACAGACGGGGAAATGATTACCATCTTGTGAGACTGGTATTGTTGAATGATGCGATGTATAAGAATCAAGTGGAGTCCATGTCAGAAAGAGGATGGCACTCACCAAAATACAGTAGATTCTTTATTAGAAAAGGTGCAGTAAAAGTGGCAGGAGTAGAGCTGTCAGCAGGCCCCCTCACGGACGACGGACGTTTCGCGTATGAATATGCTTCCTCGGGTTGTTGGACCCGAGGAAGCGTATTTATATGCGAAACGGCCGTCGTCCGTGAGGGGGCCTGCTGACAGCTCTACTCCTGCTGCTTTTACTGCACCTTTTCTAATAAAGAATCTACTGGATTTTCGTGACTGCCGTCCTCTTTCTGACATGGACTCTATTATTGAACTCTAAAGTATTTTGGACGAGCACCTCTCAGCCAGCTGGGTGGAGGATCCCTGCCCTGATCCTGCATTAGTGATTCACGCTTGCACAAGTGAGGAGGTTGGTGCGGCAGTTCTCTCTCTGTGGAATTGATAAGAATCAAGTGGACTTTAAATTCTTTAAAGGAATTTACCTGCAAATATTCTCATTTCCACTCATTGGAGCAGTGCAGGGTACTGATACACTCTCCGCTGACTACACAGTGAGTGTGCTGTAATCACTCCTTGGCAAATTGATTGACAGCCTGTGCTGCACACACGCTACACATGCTGGGCGAAGGTGCCGGTTAAAGGAGAGGCTGAGGCAGGGGCTGCGGTTCCAAGCCAATTTACTCACAGGTTGTTCAAGCGCTGCCCCAGAGTACCATCGTCTGCAATGATGGGCTCCAGCCGATCCCGGGTCCGTCAGCGGTCACCGCCGGTGCCCGTGAAAGTCAGTTAGTGAAGTGTCTGTCAGTTACTCTCCGGAACCTGGGCCGAGCCTCCTGCTCCAAGCCACGGGCCCACGAAGAGAGAGGAACACCAATTCCAGTTGTCAGTGCTAGGTGTTATCCCAAGCTGTGCTCAGGAAGGTTCTGTCTCTAGTGTGTTGGTTGCACCTACTTCTACCCCATGTCGTGAAATTGTGAAATTTTCAAGATTTTCCCCAAACTTCTAATATTTTCACAAATGTAGGAATTTCAACCTAAATTTACCACTAACAGGAAGTACAATGTGTCATGAAAAAATAGTCTCAGAATCACCGTCATCCGTTGAAGAGTTCCAGAGTTATCACCACTGTAAGGCTATGTGCGCACGTCGCGTAAAAACATGCAGTTACGCTGCGCTTTGTAGCGCAGCGTAACTGCATGCGTCCTGCGTCCCCTGCACAGTCTATGGAGACTGTGCAGGGGCCGTGCGCACGTGGCGTTTAAGAGCGCAGCGCTTCGGCTACTGCCGAAGCGCTGCGCAAAAAGAAGTGACATGTCACTTCTTTCCTGCGCTTTGCCGGCAGCTCCTGCTCTGTCTATGGCAGGAGCTGCAGGCAGAGCGCATGGAATCAGCGCTCACTACGGACATTTCTGCAGCGATCTAAAGCGCACATGTGCTCTTCAGATCGCTGCAGAAATTTCTGCAGGGCTTGTACGCAACGTGCGCACATAGCCTGAGGTAGCGTGGTCGGCTGCGTAGCAGAAGACACGGGATCTAGGCACCAAGGGTCACAGCACACGGTTTATTGCACAAACCACAAGTCCAATACAGCATACACTTGTTTCTCCGGCAGATACTCAGGGAGTTGTGTTCACTCCCTCACACACTAGGGACCCACGCCCATGTTCCTGTTTTCTTTTAACCCTCACTTCAGCCTGTAGGGAAACAGGATTAACCCTGGAGTGAAGTTGCCTTATACATGGAGGGAGCACAACCGGGGCGAGACGTACCGGCCGTCATGGACTAGCCCGATCACAGTCTCACCCCCCCCCCCCCTCAGTTCAAGCGTGCGGGGTTGAACTCCCGCCATCAAACACGGGCCGCGGGACAAGGCATCGGCGTTGCCCTGCAACCTACCGGCCCGGTGTTCAACCGTAAAACAGAAGTTCTGCAGAGAAAGGAACCACCGGGTAACCCGGGCATTCCGTTCCTTGGCGGACCTCATCCAGACCAGCGGAGAGCGATCAGTCACCAAGCGAAACTGCCGTCCCAGCAGGTAATAGTGCAGGGACTCCAAGGCCCACTTAATCGCCAGGCACTCCTTCTCCACCACGCTATAATTCCGCTCAGGAGGGGTGAGCTTCCTACTCAAGAAGGTGACGGGGTGTTCCTCCCCCTGAACCACCTGAGACAGCACTGCCCCCAGGCCGACCTCAGAGGCATCAGTCTGTACTATGAACTCCTTCCGGAAATCAGGGTTGACAAGAACGGGCTGTCCGCACAGAACCCCCTTCAGGGCCCGGAAGGAGTCCTCGGCCTGCGGAGTCCAGCGCACCATGACGGACTTCTTGCCTTTGAGAAGGTCCGTCAAGGGGGCCGATAGTCCCGCAAAATCCTTTACAAACCTCCTGTAGTACCCCACAATACCCAGGAAAGCCCTAACCTGCTTCGTGGTCAGGGGTCTAGGCCACTTCTGGATCGCCTCCACTTTGTTAATTTGGGGCTTAATCACTCCTTGGCCTATTACGTAGCCCAAGTAGCGGGCTTCCGTGAGTCCCAACGCACATTTCTTGGGATTGGCTGTCAATCCGGCTGTTCGGAGCGCGTCCACCACCGCTTGTACCTGTTCCAAGTGGGACTGCCAATCGGAGCTGTAAATAATGATGTCATCAAGGTACGCTGATGCATACGCCTGGTGGGGTTCCAGCACCAAGTCCATCAACCTCTGGAATGTGGCCGGAGCGCCGTGTAACCCAAAAGGCAAGACAACATAGTGGAAGAGACCCTCCGGCGTAACAAAAGCGGTTTTCTCCTTTGCGGACTCCGTCAGTGGCACCTGCCAGTACCCCTTGGTCAGGTCGAGCGTGGTGAAGTATCGCGCCTGTCCCAGCCTATCAATCAGCTCATCCACCCGGGGCATGGGGTAGAGATCGAACTTGGATATTTCGTTCAATCTCCTAAAGTCATTGCAGAACCTTAAGGAGCCATCGGGTTTTGGTATTAGGACTATCGGACTAGCCCATTCACTCCGGGATTTTTCGATGACCCCTAGTCGTAGCATTGTCTTCACTTCCTCTGATATGGCTTGTCTTCGAGCCTCCGGTACCCGGTATGACTTCAGGCGTACCTTCAGGTGAGGCTCGGTGACAATGTCATGTCGTATCAGACTTGTCCTACCAGGCAGCTCGGAGAAGACCTCGGGGTTCTGCTGAACCAGCCGTCTGGCCTCTCGCCTCTGTTGCTTGGTGAGGGCCTCTCCAATCCTTACTTCCGGTTCGTCCTCTCCGGAGGGCGCTGGAGCCAGGGTTGAACGACACGAAGAGGAGGGAGATGGGGAAAAATCAACCATCAGGCTTTCTCGTTCCTGCCAAGGTTTTAACAGGTTGACATGGTATATTTGTTCAGATTTCCGCCTACCGGGCTGCAATACCTTATAGTTGACTACCCCGCTTCTTTCCTTTATCTCGTAGGGGCCTTGCCACTGAGCCAGGAATTTACTCTCCGCCGTGGGGATTAATACCAACACCCGATCCCCGGGTTTAAAGGTCCGCACGGTGGCTTGTCTATTGTAGCGGCCGCTTTGCGCGGCCTGAGCCTCCTGTAAATGCTCCTTCACAATTGGCATGACCGCGCTTATGCGGTTCTGCATTCCTAAAATGTGTTCAATCACACATTTATGGGGGGTGGGCTCCTGCTCCCAGGTTTCTTTTGCCAGGTCCAACAATCCCCAGGGATGTCGCCCGTATAACAACTCAAAAGGCGAAAACCCCGTGGATGCCTGTGAAACCTCTCGGATGGCAAACATCAAATAGGGAAGCATCATATCCCAGTCTTTCCCGTCTTTTGAAATCACCCTTTTGAGCATGGTTTTCAGGGTTTTATTAAAACGCTCGACTAAACCGTCCGTTTGAGGATGATACACAGACGTACGCAACTGCTTGATCTGGAGTAGCCGGCATAGCTCTTTGGTCACTTTAGACATGAATGGGGTCCCCTGATCCGTAAGGATCTCCTTGGGCAACCCCACCCGGCAGAACACAGCAAACAACTCCCGAGCTATAAGCTTTGCTGCAGTATGTCTGAGAGGTATCGCCTCGGGATACCGGGTGGCATAGTCAACGATCACTAGGATGTGTTGGTGCCCTCAAGCGGACTTTACGAGGGGCCCCACCAGATCCATCCCTATCCGTTCAAAAGGGACTTCTAGAATGGGCAAGGGCACCAACGGACTGCGAAAGTGGGCCAGGGGTGCGGTAAGCTGACACTCCGGGCAAGTTTCACAGAACCGTTTTACCTCCCCGAAGACCCCGGGCCAATAGAACCTTTGCAATATTCGCTCCTGCGTTTTCTTGACCCCCAGGTGGCCACTCATCAGGTGTTTATGAGCCAAGTCGAGGACCCGCCGGCGATACGGCTGGGGCACCACCAACTGCTCTACCCCCACGCCCCTTATTTCATCTACCCGGTAGAGTAAATCCTGCTTAAGGGCGAAATGGGGGTACCTTACCTGGGCACCGGGTAGCTGTGCCACCCCGTCAACCACTGTCACCTGACTCCGGGCATGTATTAATGTAGGGTCCTGGAGTTGGGCTGTCCCAAACGTATCCGGGGACGCCTCCAACTCCGGGATGGGCTCGACCATCTCAGCCTCTCCTGGCAATACCTCTAGGGGCGACCTATCGGGTTCACACTCTGTCCCTATCATGGGGACCCCTACGGCAGGCGTCCCGGATTCGGGATTGTCGGGCTCAGGTCCCGAACGGTCCAATACCTGAAAGTACTTAGGAGGCCCCTTCCATAGAGTCCAAAAATACGGCAGATCCCTTCCTAGTATCACGTCATAGGGAAGAGAGTTCATAAGTCCCACCTCATGTTGCACCTGTCCGCAGGGTGCTGTGATGGTGACAACCCCCGTGGGATAGTCTCGTCGGTCCCCATGTATGCAAACCACCCCCACGGTACGTCCTGTGGCCTTTATGTTAGCCCTTAGGGTTGATCGCACAAGGGTCACTAAGCTTCCGGAATCCAACAAGCCTGTAACCGGACGTCCATTCACCTGTATTTGCCACAAGTGGGGCTCAGTCTCCGGGGAGACAAGGTCCGCAGTATATACCGCCTGAGCATACATTGAACCCCGCCGGGTAACCCCACAATCCATGGGCTCCGTGTTGAGTGGACACTGGGCCTCCATATGTCCCACCCGCTGGCACCGCCAACATCTAATAGGGAAGGATACCTCCTTGACGAGTTGTCGTTTAGGGTACATAGCCTTCCGGACCGCAGGAACGGCGGGCGCGACCTCAGACGGGACGGTAACGGACTCCCGCACCGGTGTCAGCGGGGGGTCCTTGGCCCGAGGCTTGGAGGGGCCGGACCAACGGGCGGCACGCAAAGTCTCAGTGTCCCGTATCAAGTCCTGCGTAGCCACATGCCGCTCCACCAGACCTACTAATTGGTCCAGGTTACTTGGGTCGCCCTGTCCTACCCACCGTTGAATGGTGACGGGTAAGGTACGCACAAAGCGATCCACCACTACCCTTTCCACCATTTGCACAGGGCTCAGAGTGTCAGGCTGCAACCACTTCTTTACCAGATGCAACAAGTCATAGGCCTGGGAGCGTACGGGTCTGGCTTCCTCATAGAACCACTGATTTACCCGCTGAGCCCGTACATAGGTATTCACCCCCAATCGAGCAAGTATTTCGGCTTTCAGGGTCGCATAGTCTATGGCGTCCTCGGTACAGAGGTCCAGGTATGCTTTTTGGGGCTCCCCCGTCAGATAGGGCGACAATACCTCAGCCCACTGGGGGGTCGGCAGCTTTTCCCGCTCGGCCACCCGCTCAAACACCACCAGGAACGCTTCCACATCATCCCCCGGGGCCATCTTTTGCAACGCTTGTCTCACTGTTTTCCGGACGCTGCCATCGTCACCCGGTCCCGGGGTTGTTGCTGCCGGTCCGCCACGGATCGACTTGGCAGGAGAACCATCTGTTCTTGGTGTCTTTGTTCCTGCAATTGCAAGGCTTGCTGCTGACGTGCATTGGCCAGAACCAGCTGCTTTAGTATGTCCTCCATGGCGTCGCCGAGTTTGGGCTGTAGTATAGCCGCTTGAATCCAGGACATGTGCTACCGGGTCACCAGAAATGGAAGCTACACCTCACCGGGCTGGCATGCCCGCATTCTCCACCATATGTGAGGTAGCGTGGTCGGCTGCGTAGCAGAAGACACGGGATCTAGGCACCAAGGGTCACAGCACACGGTTTATTGCACAAACCACAAGTCCAATACAGCATACACTTGTTTCTCTGGCAGATACTCAGGGAGTTGTGGTCACTCCCTCACACACTAGGGACCCACGCCCATGTTCCTGTTTCTTTTTAACCCTCACTTCAGCCTGTAGGGAAACAGGATTAACCCTGGAGTGTAGTTGCCTTATACATGGAGGGAGCACAACCGGGGCGAGACGTACCGGCCGTCATGGACTAGCCCGGTCACAGTCTCACACCACATAAAGTGACGCTGGTGAGAATTGTAATATTTGGCCTTGTCAGGAAGGTGAAAAAAGTCCTTGGCTGTAAGAGGTTAGTTAAAATGTACTTTGTTCATAGGCTGTCCCCTTTAAGGGCTCGCTCACATTAGCAGTTTAATAAGATGAGTGCAAGTGAGTCTCAGATCATGCGTAACCATAGCAGTCTATGGGTGTGTGTAAAACATCAGACTGCACTGATGGCATCCGTGTGCAGTCCGATATATGCTGAAACACACAATGGATAAGATGGAGAAATTAATTTCTCCATCTTCTCCTCACCTGTGTTCTGATTCTTGCATGTGAGAGAATCTGAGCACACTAGAATTACATTCAGCTCATAGTCGCAGCAGAGATTGAGTCGAGTGTCATTAGTGTGCCGCCCCAGCGCCAGGGTTGCTGCTTGGGTCCGGATCCGCGGTGGCTCGAGGGATCTCCGGACCCGGGAGAGGCCACGCGGACACTCAAAATAAAAAGGAGGTTATTTACAAGGGATTTTGTTGTTAGAGTTCATGACGCAACCCACGGCGTGAGGTAAGGTGTAATACCAACGCTGCTGTGGAGAGTGCCCAGTGGCGATGGTATGGCAGCTAGGTGTTTAACCCCTCCGTGGGTAGGGGGTGAGTGCCCTGGGGCTTGGTGGTGGTGAGAGGGGAGCACCGTTGGGGAGGAAAGGGTCACTGCGTACTCACTCAGTCCAATAAAGCTGACACCGACAACTTGTAAACCAGAATTCTTAGCACCGCTGTAGCAGGGAGGGAGCACGCTGGGATCCCGTGCCTGATGGTGTTGCTTGTTAGCCTGTGACCTTTTCCTTGGCACTTTTTTTACTGGTTGGCCCCTGTAGTGTGAAACTAGTCGGGTCCCGCTCACCTGTATGGCTAACGGAGTGAGCTTGCTCGGCAGTTCCGTGCCCCTTGACACGATCCCCTGCGACCGGGGTTCCAGCTCCTACCAGGCCCAGACCAACATCTGCCACCTAGTATCTGAGGAGCCCAGCTCCTAACCTCCTCCAACAACATGTGACCTCTCCTCTCAAGAGTTACCACTTGACGACTACCCCTGACACTCCTGACCCTCCCCAATCAACCCCTCAAGTGGGCTGCCCTATTCCCTTCAGGCTACCCATTGGTGTGTCTGGTGGGTGTGGTGCAGAGTGTTTCTAGGATTTTTGGCTGGCTTGTTCTTAGCAACACCAAAGGCCAGGGACCCGTAACCAAGGAGGAGATGGACACCATGCAGAAGGGCAGATTGCACAATGTCCTATGACGACCTGATAGGCCAGGGCATCCCATTAGCAGATCAGAACCAATGCTATACGCTATACTTCGGGAAGGAAGTGGGGGAGGGTGAAACATCTGAGTGATCCCCTAATCAGGTATCCATGATAACTATGGTGGTGCAGACTAATCCTGAGTATAGGCGAACCTCAGCAGATGACACAGATATTACCACTATATGGTGACTATATAGTGGTAGATATCAGTCCTGCATGACATGCCTGAGATTACAGTACAGTTACGGATAGTGACTTACAGCTGACATTCTTTCGGATCGAATTGTTCACTTTTCCCAGCTTTTCCATCTGGCCCAGACTGACATGACAACTTTCTCCAGCCATGACTTATCTACAGAGATTACAACAAGGATACATTTGAATTCTCACATTTTCAGCACCGTCCCCATCGATTCCTAACCTACAAAAACAAATTATCCTTGTGATACCCCAATACGGAGCCTCTGCTGCCGTATGTGTCCATATTACTGCACCTGCTGTGTGGCACAAAAACTGCGTTCCTCTCACTGCCCCACATAGTAATGCCAACACTCTGCCCCTTAAATGGTAATAATACCTTGTTTGTGCCCTCTAGATCGTAAAATTGCTCCCTAAAAAACAGCCAATGTAGTTAAGGTAGCGTACCTGGTACACTCCAGCGATAGGCTAGGAACACATCGGGTATCACTTAGTAGTCAACAGTGATAGGCTGGGAACACATCAGCAGTACGAGCTCTGCCCTTTTAAGAAGTTGGGAGCAAGTGGGCAACCTACGTACGCAGCCAGGAGACCCATGTGGAGTCCAACAATAGAGATAGGGCAGCATTCACCAGCGTCCAGTGAAAAAGACATTATTTATTTATGGTGCAGGTAAAAAAAGCAGGAGCAGAGTTGACAGCAGGGCCCCCTCATGGACGACAGCCGTTTCGCGTGTACTCACACTTCCTCGGGTCCACAGGAGACCCATGTGGCATGACCAGTCCGTGGGAGACAAAGCAGGACAAAGCTGGGCGACCACAAAAGCAGGAGACAGCTGGGAGGCTAGGGTGGTGAGTATATTAGCATCTCTGCCAAGTGAAGCTGGAACGCTGGCATTAAACTATTGATATGAATTTCTCACCAGATGTCATTAACAACTGATCCAATCAACACAAGCAAACAAATTAAACCATAGATGTCCATATTGATGTATAAAAATAAGAAATGACACAAGGAAAAGGATTGCAAGTAAAAATTGCATCAAAAAGCATTGCGAAAACACACCAAAAACACGTATTTACACCGTATTTTCCTTGAGAAGAGATGCAAAAAAAGGTGCAGTAATACTGAAAATGCTGCAAATACTGTGCACATAGCCTTAAAATGTTTTTTTTTTTAAGTGTTAATAGTTTATTTTCAATAATTAACAAAATGGAAATTGAATGACCAAAACAGAAATGTAAATCAAATTCCATATTTGGTGTGGCCACCCTTTGCCTTCACAATAGCATAAAAAAACACCTTTAGGCCAGGGTCTCATTAGCGCAGTACCGCTGCTCATCAGGGGCAGAGCTCGTACTCCTGATGTATTCCCAGCCTATCACTGGGGAGTACTAGGTGACACCTGATGTGTTCCTAGTCTATCGCTAGGAAGTACTAGGTGACACCTGATGTATTCCTAGTCTATTGCTGTGGTGTACCAGGTATTTACGGCACCCTTCTCTATTGGGAAGCACCTGTGCCATGTTTGTCTTCAGTAGCCTGTGTGCCTTGTGGCTACTAGCTTGTTATCTGGTCCCTGAGTCCTGTTCCAGATTCAGTACTTGCCGGTATGCCTGATCAAGTCCCGATCCTGTTCCTAAACCTATCCGCGTAGCTGAATTTACTCCACTGTCCCGGATCCTTTCAGAGTTCCTGATCCTGTTACTAGTTCTCAGTACCATTCCGTGTTCCTGTATTTGTTCCTGTTTCCTGGTACCAGCCTGGGTTCCTGTATCCATTCTTGTTTCCCAGGTCCAGTTCCTGTATCAGCTCCTGTGTCCAGGATTCAGCCTGTGTTCCTTTATCTACAGTTAGGTCCAGAAATTTTTGGACAGTGACACAATTTTCGCGAGTTGGGCTCTGCATGCCACCACATTGGATTTGAAATGAAACCTCTACAACAGAATTCAAGTGCAGATTGTAACGTTTAATTTGAAGGTTTGAACAAAAATATCTGATAGAAATTGTAGGAATTGTACACATTTCTTTACAAACACTCCACATTTTAGGAGGTCAAAAGTAATTGGACAAATAAACCAAACCCAAACAAAATATTTTTATTTTCAATATTTTGTTGCGAATCCTTTGGAGGCAATCACTGCCTTAAGTCTGGAACCCATGGACATCACCAAACGCTGGGTTTCCTCCTTCTTAATGCTATGCCGGGCCTTTACAGTCGCAGCCTTCAGGTCTTGCTTGTTTGTGGGTCTTTCCGTCTTAAGTCTGGATTTGAGCAAGTGAAATGCATGCTCAATTGGGTTAAGATCTGGTGATTGACTTGGCCATTGCAGAATGTTCCACTTTTTTGCACTCATGAACTCCTGGGTAGCTTTGGCTGTATGCTTGGGGTCATTGTCCATCTGTACTATGAAGCGCCGTCCGATCAACTTTGCGGCATTTGGCTGAATCTGGGCTGAAAGTATATCCCGGTACACTTCAGAATTCATCCGGCTACTCTTGTCTGCTGTTATGTCATCAATAAACACAAGTGACCCAGTGCCATTGAAAGCCATGCATGCCCATGCCATCACGTTGCCTCCACCATGTTTTACAGAGGATGTGGTGTGCCTTGGATCATGTGCCGTTCCCTTTCTTCTCCAAACTTTTTTCTTCCCATCATTCTGGTACAGGTTGATCTTGGTCTCATCTGTCCATAGAATACTTTTCCAGAACTGAGCTGGCTTCATGAGGTGTTTTTCAGCAAATTTAACTCTGGCCTGTCTATTTTTGGAATTGATGAATGGTTTGCATCTAGATGTGAACCCTTTGTATTTACTTTCATGGAGTCTTCTCTTTACTGTTGACTTAGAGACAGATACACCTACTTCACTGAGAGTGTTCTGGACTTGAGTTGATGTTGTGAACGGGTTCTTCTTCACCAAAGAAAGTATGCGGCGATCATCCACCACTGTTGTCATCCATGGACGCCCAGGCCTTTTTGAGTTCCCAAGCTCACCAGTCAATTCCTTTTTTCTCAGAATGTACCCGACTGTTGATTTTGCTACTCCAAGCATGTCTGCTATCTCTCTGATGGATTTTTTCTTTTTTTTCAGCCTCAGGATGTTCTGCTTCACCTCAATTGAGAGTTCCTTAGACCGCATGTTGTCTGGTCACAGCAACAGCTTCCAAATGCAAAACCACACACCTGTAATCAACCCCAGACCTTTTAACTACTTCATTGATTACAGGTTAACGAGGGAGACGCCTTCAGAGTTAATTGCAGCCCTTAGAGTCCCTTGTCCAATTACTTTTGGTCCCTTGAAAAAGAGGAGGCTATGCATTACAGAGCTATGATTCCTAAACCCTTTCTCCGATTTGGATGTGAAAACTCTCATATTGCAGCTGGGAGTGTGCACTTTCAGCCCATATTATATATATAATTGTATTTTTGAACATCTTTTTGTAAACAGCTAAAATAACAAAACTTGTGTCACTGTCCAAATATTTCTGGCCCTGACTGTATTTCTGTGAGCCAATATCAGTGTGAGTTCCTGTATCTGTTCCTGTCTTCTGGTACATGCCTGAGTTCCAGAGTTCGTGTTCCTGTTTGAACCTGAACCTGTCCTGTCTGTGTCAGCTGTCCCATCCGTACCAGTATCAACATCCACCCTGACGGGTATCCTGATCCTGTTCCAGCAGTGGTTCTGACTCTGTCTAGCCCATTTAAGTTATGGTCAGCTCACCCAGATCCATACCCTGGAGTGGTACCTGGTGTCTACTGGCAGCCGAGTCCAATCTCACCGTCTGAGACACTGGTGAATATTCGGTGAGCACTTAGTCACGCCCCTCCACGGTAAGCATGTGGTATGTGCTCCAGTGGATCCACATCCCCATCCTGGGCAGATTGGTTGTTGGCATTCTGCCGATAATAAATAGCTCATTTAGAAATATATTTACTGAAAAAATTGCAGACATGTTCAATAATTATTTTACTTGCTGCATATGAACATACACATTGTTTCACATAGTTTTCAGCTACAATAAGATACTTTCAGTGGTGATTTGTTTTTGAAGCTTATCTCTTTAATAACACTAGAATCCAGCATAAGTAGGAAAGTCGTGGATGTTAATCAGACAGCTTTGAGACATAAGGAGAGTGAGTCTGGAAGAACATTAGCATTCTCTTTCTTGTAAGTGCTTTGTATCAAGGTGATGCTATAAGAAGCTTTTAGCTTATAAATCTGTAATGTAATAAGTAGTTCTGTAAACTAATTAGATGTCTCCTTCTGAGAAGCAGAATATGCTCCATTTTATATTAGTGTTTTTCTATTTCAAGGCTTCTGACCCTCCAAGAGGTTGGAATATGCTGTTTATGATCATTCCAATATCACAATTGTTTTTTAGGTCTTTTATTTCATTTAAAGTATGACAGTTATACTTTTATTCTATTTGAAAATATAATTTTCTAAGTGGCTATACAAGTAAATTTGAGGAGTTGAGTGAGTAGTTGGAAGTCAAGCAATTTGTCTTTGGCACATTGATTAGGATACATCTCCATTTTATAAAGGTAGTAGAGTTGAGCGCGGTTCGCGGTTCTCCAGTTCGCGGTTTGAGTGATTTTGGGGGCTGTTTTAGATAGAACTAGAACTCGAGCTTTTTGCTAAAGCTCGATAGTTTTAGTTACGTTCGAGAACGGTTCTAGCAGCAAAAAGCAGGGATTTTTACAGCTACAGTGTGCAGGAGCCATCGCTGGCAGCCTGCCACAAGCTGGTAACCAAGATAAACATCGGGTATCCAAGCAAAGCGCTTTGGTTAGTAACCCGATATTTATCCTAGTTACATGCAGGAAGCCCACACTTCCCCGCTCAGCTCGCTCCGCCCCCTCCTGCACGCGGCATGTACACACACACACACACAGACACACTCACCTGTCCCCAGCCAAGCAGTCCACGACACTGACGTCCTCAGCGCCACATGACCCCGCTAGGCTCCACCCACTTCGCACTCCGCCGCCAGCACACATGGCTCCGCCCACCTGGCACTCTGCACACATGGTCCCGCTAGGCTCCGCCCACCTGGCACTCTGCACACATGGTCCCGCTAGGCTCCGCCCACCTGTCACTCTGTACACATTACCCCCGCTAGGCTCCGCCCACCTGTCACTCTGCACACATGGTCCCGCTAGGCTCCGCCCACCTGGCACTCTGCACACATTACCCCGCTAGGCTTAACCCACCTGACACTCTGCATACATTACCCCTCTAGGCTCCGCCCACCTGGCACTCTGCACACATGGTCCCGCTAGGCTCCGCCCACCTGTCACTGCACACATTACCCCCGCTAGGCTCCGTCCACCTGTCACTCTGCACACATGGTCCCGCTAGGATCCGCCCACCTGGCACTCTGCACACATTACCCCGCTAGGCTCCACCCACCTGACACTCTGCACACATTACCCCACTAGGCTCCGCCCACCTGTCACTCTGCACACATGGTCCCGGTATGCTCCGCCCACCTGGCACTCTGCACACATGGTCCCGCTCGGCTTACCTGCGGTGATGAATAAAGGGTTAAAAAAAACACCACACAGAGAAAAAATACTTTAATAGAAATAAATACACAGACACATTAGAGACTCCATCTTTATTACCCCCTGTCAGCCCTCCACGATCCATGGTCTTCTGTCTTTCTCGTTCAACAAATGCAGCTCTGCTACATCACTGCTGCATGGGGGAAGACGCTGCTTCCCGTGCAGCCTTCACTCCGTGAAGGCTGCACGGGAAGCAGCGTGCAGCCTTTACTCCGTGAGAGATCAGTGATGCTAGCGGTAACAGCGGTAACGCTGACAGACGCGTTACCATAGCAACAGGGCTCCGATCATGTGATTCCCGGAGCCGCGGTTAGCGGTGAGATCACCGCTAACTGCGTTGCTATGGCAACGGTGATCTCCGTTAATGACCGGCTGTGTCAGCTGGTCCCTAACGGAACGGGGAGTCGACCATGTGCTAGAGCATGTCGCCGGTACACGGCGATACACAAATGTGCACCGTGTAACGGAGAGTGCAATGACAGGTCCTACATGACGCGTCATAGTCATGTGACCATAGTTTCATAGTTTTTTAAGGTTGAAGGGAGACTCTAAGGCCATCTAGTTCAACCCGTAGCCTAACATGTTGATCCAGAGGAAGGCAAAAAAACCCCAATGTGTCAAACAGCTCCAATGGGGAAAAAAATTCCTTCCTGACTCCACATACGGCAATCAGACTAGTTCCCTGGATCAACACCCAACGTCATAAAATCTAATATACATAACTGGTAATATTATATTTTTCAAGAAAGGCGTCCAGGCTCTTCTTAAATGTTAGTAGTGAATCACTCATTACAACACCATGCGGCAGAGAGTTCCATAGTCTCACTGCTCGTACAGTAAAGAATCCTCGTCTGTGGTTATGATTAAACCTTCTTTCCTCGAGACGTAGCGGATGCTCCCGTGTTCCAGTCGCAGGCCTTGGTGTAAAGAGATCTTTGGAAAGGTCTCTGTACTGTCCCCTCATATGTTTATACATTGTGATTAGATCCCCCCTAAGCCTTTGTTTTTCCAAACTAAATAACCCCAAGCTTAATAACCTGTCTTGGTGTTGCAGCCCACCCATTCCTCTAATAATCTAGGTCGCTCTTCTATCTACCTGTAAGATTATGCTATTTATAACCTTCTATACTTTTGCTATCAAGAAAAGCATCCATTCCTCTCTTAAACTCATTCAGTGAGTTGGCCATCACCACTTCCTCAGGAAGAGAGTTCCAGAGCCTCACTGCTCTTACCGTGAAGAACCCTCTTCTATGCTGATGTAGGAATTTTCTTTCCTCCAATCGAAGAGAATGCCCCCTTGTTCTTGTCATAGTCCTTGGTACAAACAGATCATGGGAGAAATCTCTAT